>NC_141158.1:20952500-21255000 GCF_053477565.2 Lygodium microphyllum | reverse complement strand
TTTAGGTGCTATCCCACTGTTGATCAATCACTCCTGCCCCCCTGATCACTGCATCTGTTAAAGCTATCCAATCGCCCAACTGGGTCCTCCCCCCCCCTCCTGTACCGGTGATCAATTCCTTTCTCCCTATATAAGGAGACATAGGGAAGTCTCAGAGGAAGCAAGAGAGAGCTTTGACAGATAGGGGAGGGGGCTTGTAGGCAATCCCAACAGAATCCTCTCTCTCTGCATGTCAGATATTGGTTTGCAGGGCTACAACTGCACCCGAAAAGAATACCACGGCGTCGGCGCTCTCGCCAACAACTCGACATGGCCTCATGTTCGAAAAAAGCGTCTGCGCCGGGCAGTAATCCGTGCTGCGATAGCAATGCCTGCAATGCCATCCTCAAGCCTTCCCTCATTAGAGAGGCAGCAGCAGCAGCTGCTGCAGCATCTCCCTCCTCCTCCTCCTCCTCCTCCGCCGCCGCCTCTTCCTGCTCGACCCCGCCGCCCACCTCATCCTCACTGTCAGCTGCACAAGTTGGCATATCGCCCGCTTGGGCCATTGGTACCGAGATTACGGACGAGCAGCAAGATCCCACCATTGGCATACCCAGGCCTCCTTACAACACCCCTGTTCCAATTCCTGCACTCCCTTCTGCAGTTGCAAACAAAGGTCAGCAAGACATCTGTTTAGCCAATACTTTTGTCAACACCGGTAAATCTATAAGGTCGTATTTCATTTGCTCTTAAAGCCTTGACATGGTAATGTAATGCATGAGACGAGGATCCACTAAATTAGAAGCTCTATTCTTTACATAACAAAGCATCTCCTATGGCATGCTGAGAATTAATTGGTCGTAAAGTAGGGACAAAAGAGTTTTCGTTTGTTTTATCGGTCATGCATCATTCTACAATGAATCATTGGTCTTTTTTCACACGACATAATTTAATCTTGCACCGGTCGTGTAGACATGAATCACAAATTTAAGTAATTCTGCACACAGAGCAAAGATATTGAGTGAGCCTCTTTGGGAAAGAATGGAGAACGAAGGTTCATTAGTCTGTTTAGTAGTTGTAGCATGTCTGCATGAAATATTTTCTTCATCCATTAGACTTATAGGATATTAGCTGTGAACTTGAGGTATATTGCTTGACTAAGCTGGAGAGTGCTTCTTGCAGGTCCCGCAGTCTTACTTCGAGCTCATTCGAGTCATCCGTTAGATCCCCTAAGCCCAGCAGAAATTGCAGTTGCGATAGCCACTGTGCGGGCCGCAGGAGCAACTCCTGAGGTTTGCTATCTCAAACTTCTTCTGGGCCATTCATATGCCTTGGACACTGAAACTTTCCAGCTTATTAATATTATGGAGAGAAGGAAGTCTAGCTTGTTGTCACAGTTGTGCCAACTCTGCCCAAAATTTAAAGCCGAGTGATTCCTCAATTTGCTATCATGTGTAGCTGCATACTGATATCAATTATTCTCAGTTAGCTTGTCATTCTCTAACCTTACGAAGCAATCCTCTCCACAAGATGCTAAGAGCATTCATTGAGCCAGGCTAACTTCTCGTTAGCTGCTGTGTAACCAAGTAGTCTAGCATTACAATACTAGCAACATGTTCAAACTCAATTATTTTTCTACGTTTCTGGTTGATTAATCTTGCGCATGTACCGGTGATATTGCATTTTGCAGGTTAGGGATGGCATGCGCTTCACAGAGATAGTGCTTAATGAACCAGACAAACAAGTAGTAGCACTGGCAGATGCATACTTCTTCCCGCCCTTCCAGCCTTCAGTTCTTCCAAGAACTAAAGGCGGACCAGTCTTACCCAGACAGCTTCCACCGAGGCAGGCTAGACTAATTGTGTATAACAAGAAAACCAATGAAACAAGTGTGTGGATAGTAGAACTAACTGAGGTCCATGCGGTAGCTAGAGGAGGCCACCATCGTGGAAGGGTTCTCTCATCACAGCTTATTCCTGACGTGCAACCCCCTATGGTGAGAACATGTCCTCTCTTTAGAATGTAACCCTGGCCTGGCAGCTTCACCTTTGATCAGCTCTGTTTAGTGGAGTTCTGTTTTCAGTTGTTTTGGAGTTTCTGGATGAAGTCTTTCTTTATTGTGACGAGCTTTTTGTTGTTCCAAGTGGTACCTTCGTCAACTGGACAAGAAAAACTGCCTCCTTCCTTGAAACAAAGACACCTCCCCCTCCCTCCCCTAAACAAACAAGAAAAGACTAAATGAAAGCCTTAATATCCTTAATTCAACCATCATGGGATGGAGGTGATCTAGGAAGTGCCAACTCAATGTCATGAGATATGGTTGAACCGGCTTCTAAGCTACAAACAGAACTGCTAGATGGAAGCTGGGTATAACATGGTGGGTTCTGGTATGCCAAGTGCCTTAATGTAGATGCCCCAGACATATTTCTTTCAACTCTATCTTCTGGTGTTCCTGTACCATATATCATGTTGCTTAGTCTTGTCTCAGATGATATTTGTATATATACTGTTTCTGATTTGTTCCTCTTTTTGCTCAAATTAGTTCCATACACATGACGCTCTTATTAGGTGTTTCTTTACTTGAGGAGATCTCCTCCTTGGCTTCTAAAGCAGTTTCAAATATTTGCTAGGATGCTGTGGAGTATGCTGAATGCGAGGCTACTGTCAAAGCTTATGGTCCTTTCAGGGAAGCCATGAAAAAAAGGGGGATCGATGATATGGAATTGGTTATGGTGGATCCATGGTATACTTTTGAAGGCTCGACTTGACTTTTAATTTCACTGCAGTGAGCTTTATATGAAGGCACCAAGAAATCTTTCTTTGTCATGTCCGGTACAGGTGTGTAGGGTACTATAGTGAAGATGACTCTCCAAAGCGAAGGCTTGCCAAGCCTCTGATATTCTGCAGAACAGAGAGTGAATGCCCTATGGAGAATGGGTATGCACGCCCTGTTGAGGGCATTCATGTGTTGGTTGACATGCAACACATGAAGGTAATCGAATTTGAGGATCGTAAACTGATTCCTCTTCCACCTCCAGATCCCCTTCGCAATTATACTGCTGCTGATTCTCGTGGGGGAGTGGACAGGACAGATGTCAAGCCCTTGCAAATTCTGCAACCAGAAGGACCCAGCTTCCGGGTGAAGGGTTATGCTGTTGAATGGCAAAAGGTCTGCTCAGTGTCATCAATGTTGCTTGCTTTTGTGAGATTGTGTTCATTCTCCTCATTTTAGGTTTCTGCTTTGTTTTAACTGTTCATCACTGTACAGTGGAATTTCCGGATTGGATTCACCCCTAGGGAAGGTCTTGTCATATACTCTGTGGCCTATGACGATGGCAGCAGAGGGCGCAGATCTGTGGCTCATCGGCTTAGTTTTGTTGAGATGGTTGTACCCTATGGTGATCCTCAAGATCCTCATTATCGCAAGAATGCCTTTGATGCAGGAGAAGATGGGCTTGGAAAGAATGCCCACTCCTTGAAAAGAGTAAGTTTGTTTCGGTTGAAATATAAGGATTCTGACGAGCTTTTAATTGAAAGGAGAGAGAGAGAGAGAGAGAGAGAGAGAGAGAGAGAGAGAGAGAGAGAGAGAGAGAGTGTGTGTGTGTGTGTGTGTGCACATGCACTTTACACTGACTATTTATATGCTTTACATGCTGACTATTTCAGGGATGTGACTGCCTTGGCTATATAAAATACTTTGATGCACACTTCACAAATTTTAATGGAGGAGTAGAAATGATTGAAAATTGTGTGTGCTTGCACGAGGAAGACTTTGGTGTGCTCTGGAAGCATCAAGATTGGCGAACAGGTCTTGCTGAAGTCAGACGGTCTAGGCGGTTATCTGCTTCTTTCTTTTGCACAGTAGCCAATTATGAGTACGGTTTTTTCTGGCACTTCTACCAGGTACACCTTCCAACATACTTGTGAATTCCAGGTTGCTACTCCCCAAGTTTATATCAGTTGGTGAGAGGGATGATTCGGAGAAGTGACATGGCTTTAGCTCCTGGGTTATGTGTATGCAGGATGGCAAGATTGAGGCAGAGGTAAAGCTTACTGGAATCTTAAGTTTAGGAGCTCTTCGTCCAGGAGAGATCAGGAAACATGGCACTGTAATAGCTCCAGGCTTGTATGCTCCTGTGCATCAACATTTTTTTGTTGCTCGGCTTGATATGGCTGTGGATAGCAAACCTGGTGAAGCATGCAACCAGGTAAGTCATGTGAATGTTATGCTCAACTGGTTTCCATACAGCCATGGATACTAGTTTTGAGCAGTGTATATCGTTACAAGTCTTAGTTAATTTTCGAAGCAAGTGGAAGATGTGCAACTGACTTTTGAAGTCTTCTTTGGGGGTAATCAGGTTGTTGAGGTCAATGTCAAGGTTGAAGAGTCCGGCCCAGAAAACATTCATAACAATGCCTTCTATGCTGAAGAAACTGTATTGAGGTCTGAGCTGAAAGCTATGCGAGATTGCAATCCTCTATCAGCTCGGCATTGGATTGTAAGTTTGATGCACCTCCTAGATCAGTAGGACATTTCTTCATGATAAGATTTTAGTGTTTATCTTCTCTGAAGTTATTGCTGAAACTTAGTTTGCTGTTTCTGGAGATGTAGGTGCGCAATACAAGAACTGTCAACAGAACAGGGCAGTTAACAGGGTATAAGCTAGTTCCAGGCTCCAATTGCTTGCCTCTCGCTGGCCCTGAAGCAAAGTTCCTTAGAAGGGCAGCATTCCTGAAGCACAATTTATGGGTGACACAGTATAACAAGGATGAGTTGTTTCCTGCTGGCGAATTCCCAAATCAGAACCCACGAATTGGGGAAGGCCTGCCTACATGGGTGCAACAGGACAGGAAGTTGGAGGAGGCAGATGTTGTACTCTGGTAGTTGCTTTGAACCCAAACTTTAGAGCATCGCATGTATGCTGAAGAATGAATTTTACTACGTTAGAATCTACCTGTCTGTTGATTACTTGTTGTTTAGGTTGTTCATTTATATCAAACATTAACCTGATTCAAACTAGTCTCAGTCTATCAAGTGTTGTAAGTGCCCACAATTGTAATTTGACTCGCTAGGATTGTACTGGATCATGGCATTTATGTTCAATTTACATATCTTTTGTCTGCTGTACTTCCTTCAGGTACATCTTTGGTGTAACACATGTGCCTCGGCTAGAGGACTGGCCTGTCATGCCTGTTGAACGGATTGGCTTCACATTAGTGGTGAGTATCTTCCTCTTTGTGTTTCTTAACCATGCCAGTATTATCTTTTTGTAGCAAGAAATGCAATCTGCTGTTCCCTAATTTGCAATGTGACAAATCTGACATTTCAGCCTGTTTTCCATGTTAGCCCCACGGTTTTTTCAACTGCTCTCCTGCTGTGGATGTACCTCCAAGCTACCCAGTTCTCGAAACGAAATGGGGGGCTGCGGGAAAGAATGGAACAACTACTCCTACTAATGGCCTTATATCAAAGCTCTAACCTCTTCACTGTTCAGTTCCTGCTTACCTGTATATTCTCCTTGATAAAGTGACACTCCACTCTCTGACATTGCTTGTATTATGACAACTTCAAACAGATGGAGTACCCCGTCTCTCTCCCTCTCTGTCTGTTTGTCTCTCTCTTAAGGGAAAAGTAGTCAATTGTACAATTTTGCGACTTCTTCACGGAGTTTAGATAATGAACAAGATTCTTTTGCTATGAAAATTCCACCAAGGGTGGTGATTACACCCTATACAGGAAGGGATGGACTTCAGTGCAGATATGACTACTAGGTCTCAAGCTGGCTAGTTAGGTCAATTGTAAGTTGGGATCAATGGCAAGCTGCTCTCCTAATCCAAGAACTGTATGTTCAATGTCTTTTCATCCGACCTCTACTGCTGTAAGGAAAGACCTCAGGCATGGAATTGACTTCCCTATCTGACCAATTGGCCATCCACTATGTAAATTATTTTACTGCAAATGGCAAATGGCTACTCACTATTTGTTCCCTAGCTTTGTCTCCAGGCAGTGAAGTTGTCTAAGTAGAGCAGTTTGCTTGTTGGCTTACTATTTTCGCTTCATACAGTTACACTAGGATTGATTGAACATGAAATATATCTTACATAGTCTTGGCACACAGAGAGAGAGAGAGAGAGAGAGAGAGAGAGAGAGAGAGAGAGAGAGAGAGAGAGAGAGGCCCTCCTCACATGCATGTGCACGTGCATGCACACGTGCTCACACACAACAAGAGGCCATCTGGTTAACAAGCAAAAGCCAGCCTCAAAGCCCCATTGGCAACTTGTTGGAGCATATTGCACAAATGAAAATGTACATGCATGTGCACACATGGGCACATATGCATGTACACTCATGCATGGGATTGCTCTTGCAAGCTTGCGCACGTCTACAAACACACTCATGTTAGCTTGTGCACGTGTAGACACTCAAACAGACTTTTCTATTCCATATGCACTAGACTTTCCTCTTTTCCTGTATTATGGTGTGCTTTGTTGGTTCTCATGGATTGTAACTTGCTCTTTATTTTAACAAGAAACTAATCTTTTACCTTCTTTTTAGTCCAAGTGATGCCCAGCTCGTGCATTTTGTATTAGGTTGATTACACTTTTTAGTAACTCATTTGCACTTTGTTATAGAAAGTCTTGTAGCAATACACACTAATTATTCATAGAAAGCTAGTTTTCTTCCATGGCTTCAGTCTTGGGCAAGATTAAGGTCGAAAGTTTTTTCTACATGAGTAGGAATGTTAGTTTTCTTCCATGAATTGAGGGTTGTACAAGAATCAAGGTGGATAATTGTCTTTATGTTTTTTGCACAAGAATATTGATGTTCTAGTGCAGGATTTTTAAATTGTATGTGTTCTATTGGTGTTCAAATAAAGGTGTTTTGTGATGGGACTTTGAAACATATGCTTCAAATTATAGCAATTGATCCACAAAAGCAAAGGATGTAGAAATCGGGTTTATTGTAGCAAGATTTGGTTCATGCAAAATGTGAAACCTCAAGCACAAATGGGGAATCCATTTAAACACTACAATTGGTGGGAAAAACTCTTCTCTCGAGTTCTAGGTCAAACGTTGTTCTTGGCACTATCTTTTACATTCTTGGACTCTCAAGGACTATTTTACTAGTTTTCATTTTTTCTCACTTAAAGAGGGATACAAGTCATGTTGCCTTCCTTTTTCTTTTAGGTCTAAGTGGAGCAAATAGAACTTTGAGGGTTCTATATTCTCCAACTACCTACATCAATAAGAAAATTTGAATCCAAAGTGCATGTCAAATGTGTTATATCTATCACCTTACCATTTTTGAAGGTCCAAAATGTAGTTGGCTTCTAACCAATACCATGTAGCAATAGGCTAAATGTTAGCATTTTTGTAGGCCAAAATGGCTTGAAGGTAGTTGGCTTGTAACTAATACCATGTAGCAATAGGCTAAATGTTAGCTTTCCTTCTGGTAGTACAAAAATAAGGGATCAAAGCATACACAAATAAGAAGGAAATCAAGGATCTTTCCATTGACATTTAGGAGATGAAATGGTTGCTACCTCCCTATTATATGTTATGTAAACACTATATTCTCCATATTAGAACTATATGTTTTTTAATCAATCTAATGGAATCAACCGGTCTTTTCTATGGCAATTAGCTGAATTTGATTTATGATAAACATGCCTAGACTTAAGTGGCAATTGGTGCATATCTATATATATAGATATAATATATTCACATATGGTAATACCTTGCGCAGATATACTTGAATGGTAAAATATCATTTCAAGATATCATTCAAGTATATCATTTCAATGGTTCTTCAACATGTTTAGCCTCCTTTATATGAATTAATGTGAGGATGTTGACTTAAACCCTTGTTTAAAAGCAATGGGTCCCTTTCAAAATTTAACTTCGTAGTTCCGACACTGAAGCAAATTAGGTAAAAGCCTATTTGGCAATGACTATCAAACACGTAATTGGGATGAGAATTTAGATGCTTAATCTAGATTATGCCATACATTTTTTTTTAGTTACTTGATTATTGGATAGGAATGAGGTTGCGAGCTTAGCATTCCAAGTCCATCTTCCAAAGCTTAGTTGCCAAATTGATGGTTGTGTTAGTAGACGAGAGTAAACCAATCCTCTAAAGTCACATTAAGCTTTTGTTGACCCACTAGGCAACAACTAGGTCATTGATGTACAAAAGCTCTATACTACCTTAAGCTTTTTTAAGGTTTTAGGGCACTCCGAGCTAATAGTACCTTAGAAAAGACCCTTCTCTTAGAAAGATTGCAAGGTCAATGAAGTTCGTGTGCTTCTAGGTATTTTAGGTCATTGATGTACAAAAGCTCTATACTAGCTTAAGCTTTTTTAAGGCTCTAGGGCACTCCGAGCTAATAGTACCTTAGAAAAGACCCTTCTCCTATAAAGATTGCAAGGTCAATGAAGTTCTTGCGCTTCTAGGTATTTTAGGTCATTGATGTACAAAAGCTCTATACTAGCTTAAGCTTTTTTAAGGCTTTAGGGCACTCCGAGCTAATAGTACCTTAGAAAAGTCCCTTCTCCTAGAAAGATTGCAAGGTCAATGAAGTTCCTGTGCTTCTAGGTATTTTTGCAAGGTGTTCAATACAATCAAGTGAGGATGACAATAGCTAATTTGGAAATATCATAGAAAAAAAAGCGTGTGGAAAGATTTTGTGGGCATTATTTTCTTAGAGTGAAAATATTCTTTGAGAAGAATATTAACATCTAGTCTCCTTGCCAAAAGAAAAAGAAATAATATTGTAGTAAGCTTCCAAGGAGATTAATCCAACTATTGTAATCTTTGCATTATACACCTTCAATGGAATGCAAATATATTCAACACAAATCCATGCATTGTCCTTTTGGATGAATGAAGAGGCGAGTAGGGAAATGAAAAATAGTTCTCATCTTTCGATTTTCTTGAATTTTCATGTGTGAAAGGCTTCTTCATTTCTATTGTCCATGTATTTCAAACTTTCATCCATGCAATTCACTTTTAAGAGTCAGACTATTGATACCATTGATTTGTATCTAAGCATGATAACTTTGATGAGGTCTATCAATTGAGATATGTAACTTTATTGCACCTAAGATAAGTATCAAAACCATCGAGACTAATAGCTAGCTTAGATATAAAAGGACAAGACAGCTAGTGGAATTTGAATCCCTATAGTAACTCAATAAGCAAAAAGTAGAAACTTCACCCTTATGTCCTTCACTCTTAATTCGACTCAACTCACCCAAGGTTAAGGTTAATATTTTGAGCACCTATTTTAAAATGATTGACTATAATAGGCAAGGACACGGGCTTATTTAGCAAGCATATCACTTTGAATGTGAATATGTGGGATTTTTAATTGTAAAAAATATTTTAAGTCAACTTATTTAAGTAGCTGGAGATATTTCAACATTTCAAAGCTCACTTTGGGAGTTTTAGCTTGCTCCCGACATGCAGTTGATGTAAAAAACATACACCAAAATGTAGGTAATACCTAGAGTTGAATATACATGTTGAAGATTGTGGGTAGATTTCCTTTTTGTGGCACATGATAGCATTCATGACATTGAAAGCTTTTGTTGAGATTTTCTCTAAGAAAAGCTTGTTCTTGGTAATGTTGGTCTATCTCCCATTGGAGAATCTCCTTTTCGTCTCCAACCTAAAAGGCCCCAAAATGAGCACAAAATTCTTCTAGAACTATTGGAAAAGTTGTGGTGATTAAGCATGCTAAGTTTGCAAAGGTATTTAATTTTATTATAAGAAGGAGAATTAAAGCCATGGGGATTGCAATGCTCTATTCAAATGTGTAGAAAATGCAACGACTATACTATTAACATCAATTGAGTATTAAGCAGCTACAAATTGGTACTAGTTGACATGCCACATGGTATCATGGCACCCTTGATTTAGTATTGTCAGTTTCCTAAGAGTGCTAAAGTCTCTTGTTACATAATCCTTGCCTTTGCGTGCTCGTGAGAGCTAAGGAGCGGTGTGTTACAAGTAGTGTCACAAATTTCATGATTGATCAATCTCTACTTCTAGCGCTTGCAACTCACTTTCCAATAGCGGTTTAAAATGTGGATTGAGATTGGTGTTAAGAAAGGATTCTAGTAAAACTTTTTGGTCAATGAGCTTGATTGCTAGCGCAAGCATGCAATATGCTCAACACATTTGTCAATATGCAAATAATGTCACTATTTTTAAGAACTTAAAAGGGGTTGCAATAATATGTATAAACTCTTGGAGGTCATCAAGAGTGCAAGAGTAGTTTGAAAGGGTACATTTAAGAAGTGTCATGAAGCCTTTTTCTCAAACTTTCACATGCTGTTCTTTTCTTCTCTAGGAGAGAAAAATGATGTCGCAAAGTTATTACTTTTACCACTAAGTTCATAGTATAAGCAATGTTCTTAATGCTTGATGTGATACCCAAAGGCTTTGAAGCTGTGGGAAGTGATCAACTGGTACTAATTGAGGAGAAAAATGCAATCCATTGATTTTGCAAAATTGGAAGGCCAAATCATGTAATTTCATCTGTAGAGAAATCAACAAGGGTCTCACAAATTTGTAGAATAAAATCATCCAATAGCTTTACGCTTGAAGTCAAACAACATTGGTAAACTTGGTATGCTTTCATAAGTAATCACAGTTTTTCAAGAAAACATTATGTTCTTTAACAAGCAATCTCAATGTTACTCCTAGACACTGTTCAAAGAAGTTGCTAGGCTTACAATCTTTAAATGATTATTATGTCATGTGTAAGTTCATTGACCACAAATTGCTCTACTCCTATTCACATGAGATAATTAATTTGATGGGCCTAGTGTATGTCATTGTCTTATCTTACTGTTTTAAGACAATCATTTTCCTCAAATGCACCTTTATCTTAGCAAGTGCAATATATCCGTGCACTAGCTTACTTGTGTAAAGCTTGAGAAGGATAGGATAAAGACAAAACTTCTTTTCCAATATCTATGAATGCAATATGGGTAGTAGGACAATGTTATAGATTGACAAAACTTCTTTTCCAATCTTTGTGAGGGCAATATGCATTGTAGGACATTGTTATAAATTGACAAACTCTGAGTTGAGACTCTGAAAGTATGCCATGTCATATTTTTAGAGATTTCCATCAACTTTCCACCTTGATGCTCACATCTTCCAATGAAAGACACCATACATAATTGACTAGTTTCCAATGTACAATTACCTTGATAGCATGACATTTGAACAAAAGTGGGTGAAGCAAGAACTTTCACTGACGTGGACTACTTAAGATAATGCATGTATAAGAGGGTGTTTCCAACTAGAACCACTATAATAGACATGAGCTAGAGCTTAAGAAAAGGAAAAAAGGGGACAATCGTACTTCACATTGTCTCATGCGGTTTATATATCTTACATGTCAAGTCTAGATAGATATTTCTCATTTGCGTGATAAAGGAATAGTTCTAGGACCAAGGCCATAATAATATCGAGTCTACTTTTACACTAGTACCATCACACATGTGTGGTAATGCAGATAATAAGTTAAACAGATGTGTATGCCAACTCAAACTATGGACTACATGGGCTTGGCTGGTTCATTAGTTGGCTCTCCAAGTGGTTCTTAGTCATGCACGTGGATGTATGTGATATGTTGGCATATTGGTTGCTTAGCTTCATAGGAGCATATGTGGGGGGGTTATTGGTAGCTTGGCTTGGTGGCAACATATGTGGGGCACTTATTGGTGGTTTGGCTTGATAGTAGCATATGTGGGGCACTTATTGGTGGCCTAGCTTGATCGCAACATATGTGGGGCATGTATTAGGGATAGTTTGGTAAGGGGAAATTGTGAGCAAAGTTGGCTAGCATGAGGGATACTTTGCTACGGGAAATTGCGAGCAAAGTTGGTTAGCGGTAGGGATAGTTTGTGAGGGGGGAATTGTGATGGCATGGGAAGGAGGGTGAGAGCCATGTGGGCAAAGGAAAATGCGCGCATGCCTCTAAGGGGATGGAGGACCAACATGAGTGGTAGGAAGTTGGAGTTTTTTTGTTTTGTTGGGGGGGGGGGGGGGGGGGCTTAAAGGACTTTTAAAGAGAATGGATGATAAGGATTTAGTTGGTAGGGACTTATATGACTAGTAAAAGGCATTTCTTGTGACAGGAGGGAATGAGAGAAAAGGAAGACACATTGGTATGTCAAACTCGGTGTGAGAGGGGGAAGGGGGGGCTGTGATGCCAGGCATACGTTGGAGGGACGTACATAGCATTTACACCCACGATGTACACACATATCAACAAAGCAAGATTGTGTGCGCTCGTGTGTGTGTTCTTGACTGAGAGAGACAAGACACTACCAGCCAGCCAGCCAGCCAGCCATGCCTCTCTCTCGAGTCTCACTCACACTCACACACACACACACACACTCTCTCTCTCTCTAGAGCTCTCGCTGTGTCATTTGGCCTACATGAAAAAACGTTGTGTACTTCTTATGCTCTCTTTTTCCTCGCGAATTCTTTTCTTGATGAAGAATAATTAATTAATAAATGGAATTAAAAAGAAAAGAAAAGGAGATATGTAACGCTAGGCGACATTTCAAGCTTATAGGTTGCTCGATGCTGGGAGTTGGAGCTTGAAAGTGATGAGATGAGCCCCACCTCCCTTTCTTTAATATATATATATATATATATATATATATAGTGGGCCTTTCTTTTCCAACATTTATAAAAATATCGGTGTGGCACTCCAAAAGGCATTTTCTAACCAAATTCAAATCCCAATAAATACACAACACGCCAAACAAAATTTGGCGTTTCTCCAAGCAACAATTTATTTAATAAAAAAAGCCTGGTTGGCCATGTCAACCACAAAGGAAAAGAAAGAAAAGGAAAGGGAGGACCCCAAAAAGAGACACCCAAGCACCAAATCAAGCATTATTTTGTATTCCCATCCCCCCCCCCTTCACTTTCCAACACATTGATATATATTCTCTCTCTCTCTCAAGGAGGGGATGGAAGCCTTCCAAAAGGTACCTCATACCCTTTAGGTACACACACATAACTAAGACATAACCTTCTTTGAGTACTTTATAGAGTGGGATGATAACTTATACATTTCTCAAAAGCTGACCTTGTGGTTTCCAAGTAGCTTTTGATGTGAAGTCCACACCACACCATCATACAGTTGTCAACACTCTACCACCTTCCCCAAGCAATGATTGTCACAACCCATACCCAAAAAGCTAGCAGAGGAGTACAAGTCTCAAAGTATTCACATTTAAAGGGAAATCATATATGCCTCATATATCTGGGCTGTGAGCCCTTGGATTCAGTCAGACCACAACTTTGTTAGTAGCCATGCATGCTTTTTATAAAGTTCCATGTCCGTGGAGCATTGGGAGTTTGCTTCTCGTTTATAAGAATTCCCACCTTTCCAAACTTCTCTCCCGAAATACTACCTCGACTAGATAACATATTCTACCAAGCACCTTCAACAACATGCTTTTTGTGTCATTCTGAAAAGCAAGTGTCCATACAAGTAACTTTTCACAACCATAAAAGATATGCACACAATCACATATTCTGCCAAAGAAAATACTATCTTATGCAGCCCACATCTTTCTTTTAAAAAAGGTTGGGGGGTCCATACCACCCTCCATGTTGATATGACTATTTTTCACCCATGTTTCATTAATTGATCATGAAGGCTTTTCCAATGGTTTTTCATAGGACCTGCCACTTCATTAGTTGACTATCATACTCATATGTGAGTTGTGGTCTCAACAAGTGTCCATAATGTCAATGGGGGCATAATAACCACTCTTTATTGAATAGTTGAGATAGTGGAGGTTGGTGCATTATGTCTCTCCAATTTGCTAGGAAGTTTAAATAATTCACAATCAACTATTCTTTCAATAGATGCTTGGAGAGTACACTATAAACCATCTCGCCCACTCCCAATCATGTGAGAGCTTAGATTCATTTAGTTGGCTACTACACTATGGCAGTATAGAATGAGAGGTGCATTGCGCTAATTACCATGCAATACTAATAATCTAGACTGCTTTTATAGACATGATTGTAGTGCAAGAGGTTGTTACATGGGCCTCTTTGTCATGCACCAAGAGAAATTAATAGTTATTATCTTTTTTCCATATTTGCAAACACTTGGAGAAAACCAACAAAAGATGTAGCATCTAGTATTATTCATTCCTTTGTTTGAAACAAGAGTTAGCCTCATGGTATGCAGCCACTTTCAAACACTATGCTTTGCATCCAAAGATTTGATTGTTTGATGTAGATAGAGAAGTATTGACAATAGTACTTCTTAAAAATGTAATGAAGATGTAGAAATGATTTGATAGTGCTCATGTACATGATCTTAAATGCTCACACATATGCACATGATCCTCATGGAAATGACATATATACAAGCAAGTATAATGCACACAAGGACACAAAAGGTGGGCATGCACAATCATTAAAATGAGTCCTTAACCACATATGAGATTGTCTATTTATGCATAAAAATGGGTCTTACATTTTTTAAAAGCTAATCGTTTCAAGACATATTTTTGTATATACATGTATGTATACACATAAGTAAGCACGTATGCATGCATGCATGAATGCTTGTAATATGGCATATGTGAATGGTACATTTTGTATATGATGGATGATGCATGGGAGAGGTTGTGCCATCGCATGGATGAGAGATTTGAGCTAGGCACATCAAGAACTCTCATGAGACCAAAGAATCAACTTCACATATGGTGGTTGCACACCTTCTAAAATTGCATTGGGATCCACATACATCATGTAGCTTGAATTTAAAACTATGAGTAGGTAGAGAACTTACTTGCTATGCTTATGAGCAACATGGGTATTTCAATAGACTCTTATGCTTTCAAGAGTTTACTTCCCCATTTCAAAGGCTCAAGCTACCTCTTACATAGCCGGCTTGTCCTCTTGCTTTGCACCGAATATGCCTCTCCACTCAATCCTAGTGAATGTAAGAAAGCAAAGATGACTCAAAGTTTCTAGTAGACTACCGAACTTACATTTCTTGTTGTAGTCTTTGTACTAAAAGAAAGCTTGATGGGCTCATGATTCAAGGTATGCTGGCCTTGGGCTTTCAAGCCACCAATCCAATCAAAATCATGCTCACATTCAATCCTCAAAAAAGAGTAAAGAAGAAAAAGAAAGGAGGAAGAAGAAGCTTCTTCTTCCTTCTTCTTCACCCCCTTTCTCTCTCTTACTTTTTTTCTCAAGATAGGAGTAACGGCTGCTTCAAGCACCCACACATGATTATGTTAGAAGAGAAGAAGAAGATAAACACACACACACACACACACACACACACACACACACACACATCTCTCTCTCTCTCTCTCTCTCTCTCTCTCTCTCTCTCTCTCTCTCTCTCTCGCTCTCTCTCTCTCTCTCTCTCTCTCTCTCTCTCTCTCTCTCTCTACTATGGTAAACACAAGAGGGAAGAAGATACAATCAAAGATTGTATGCACAAGAATGAGTCAATTTATCAAATTTACACATTATATACATAGGGATGCTCAAGAGGGTAGTGCCAATCCTTGGCCTCTCTCAAATTTGGTCACCCTCATTTTTACATGCCATTGGCTTTTAGATTTGTGGCATTGACATTTTCCATGGTGGAAAAACTTCCTTGAAGATTTATGACTTTTAGGTCTCTTGTGCATACATGAATTTAATTTCAAAAAACATAAATTTGTGTCTCTAAGAAATATTATAATTTGCACTCGAATCTCTCTTTTTAGACTACATTATTGTAGGATATGATAAAATCTAGTCGAAAGATATGATAGTTCCTACCTACAACTTTGAATGCCTTAGAGGTTTGCTCATGTGTTGAGAGAGAGAACTAGGTACGCATGTGGGGAAAGAGAGTATGAATCATCGAAACCCACATTGATGGTAGGAGAGGAAAAGAACCATGTTGGAATGTGACATGGATTCTTGTAGATTTGGTGAATAGAAATCATGGATAGAATGGATTGAAGGAGTACTAGGCCAATAGCCAATACACATGATTAAATCTATGTGTCATTTTCTCTAGTATGTCTATTCAAATCATGAAAACAATGGTGGACATAGGAAAGCCATACATGAAATCATGAATATGCATATGTTTTCTTTTTTTACACCTATTAGAATATCAAAAGGCTTTAGGGGGTCGTATTAGTATAAAAGAATCAACTCAATCAACAAGATGTCTTCTAAGCTTGGTTTATGTTTTCTCTATTTATGGCTATCTAAATCATTAAAAGATTTGAAGAGGTTCCATGATACAAAGGAATCACTTCAGACTATATGTTCAAACTTATATGGCTATCTAAATCATGAAAAATTTTGCAGAGGTTCCATGGTACAAAGGAACCAGTTCCAACTATATGTTTTCTTCTAGTTATCCTTGGGATAGTTTTTCTTTGTTTGTGGCTATTTGAATCATTGTAATGTTTAAGGTTTCATTAGTAAAATGGGATCTTTTAGGTTGCATTTAGACCCTTTTGGGGATACCTAATAATTGAAAATGGGTGAGTGGTGTTATTAGAAATGCCACATACTCTATCCTCTACTTTGAGTATCTATATTGAGTTTTTTCAATTGTTGCTGTTTGATATGTTTGCTAAACTTGTGTAACATCTTGGATTTGTGTTTTTATAGTTTTAAGATTTAGCATAATGCCCCATACTCTATCTTCTATCTTGAGTATCTATATCAAGTTTTTCCAATTGTTGCACTTTGATATGTTTGATATACAACTTGTGTGACATCTTGGATTTGTGTATTTTAAATCGAGATCTAGGAGTGCAAAAGAAAACTTGCATCTCTTGACCACTTTACAAGCTCTCTTTTTGTGGTTTCATCACATCTTCAAATGTGGATACCGAGCAAATCTTTCAACCCATAATAATAAATCTCAAATTATTTGTCATGGCATCCAATGATCTCCTAAAGGTCATGGTTTCTATCGCTTGCTTAACATAGGAGGTGCATGCAAGTGAAGTATCGTTAGATTCTAAATGCAATTGTTTGACAATGTGGATGCAAATCAATGTGTCAAACACAAATTGCATTAATGCAAATGTGAATGTTCACATATGTAGACACATGTTAGTGTAAAGAAAATACAAAAAGTTTTATCAATGCTAATACAAACTCAATGTGAATGTGAAGGTTGATGAATGCAAAGGTGATTGCAAATGCATAGATTGATGGCAAAAACAACTATGCATGCGTAGATAGTAAGAGTGGATTGTTATACTATGGTCATTGTGAGCACAAAAATGTCATTTACAAAACTTGATGAGTGTGAGGATGCAACATTCTATATGTTTGAAATAGTCTGCCCAATGCATGGTCCCACTATGTTGCTACTAACAAATCTTATGACATGGCTAGAGATGATGCATGCGTGTCCTTTACAAAACTTGTTGAGTGCAAGGATGCAACATTCTATATGTTTGAAATGGTCCCGCAATGCATGGTCTCACTATGTTGCTATTAACCAATCTTGTGACATGGCTAGAGATGATGCCTACGTGTATCTTGCACATAGTGCAACATCCATTGTTATGGTTACTCCTTTGATATGTTATCTTTGAAGTGGATGTGGGAGAGGGTACAGGATCCTATATATGTGTGATCATGATTGCTTGTAAGTGCATCCATACATACATGCCCATGGTAAGGCTCAAGAAAAACTAATGTGGGAGAGGTAGTGACTAACCTAGAGTACATGGAGAAGAGCTAACAGGGAATGGGATTGTTGAACACTAGTAGCTTGTGCTTTGTGTGTGTGCGTGTGTGTGTGCACGTATACACGATTGTTTGCATGTGCATGCACATGTCCTAAGGGCCAAAGTTAAGGCCAACTAGACCATGAGAGAATTTGACCGATTTTTTAATTTCTTAATTGCATCCTATTTAAAATAGAGGAAGAAAGCCTTCTTATTACTTGCTCATTTTTCTTGAAGTTTAGGGCCACATTAGTAGTACATAACGATGGCACCACTCTCTTGTTCTCTCTCTTTCCTTTTTTGGTCTAATAAATTTTACCAAGTCCTCTTTTAAGTTTTGGTCACATTTTATTTTTGAGATCTAATTCTCTCAACACTTTTATATTTGTACGTTTTACAAATTCCCTTTCGTGTTTTAGTTTGTTTTATTTTTTGAGCATTATATTATTTCTTTTTTCGCCGTCTTTTTTTTCCTCTATGTATTAGTATATGGCATTATAAGAAACTTAAAGTATCATTTGGATTGCAAGAAGAAGCAAGAAACTTGTCAAGGTATTGTTTGGAATACAAAGGGAACACTCTCTCTTTATGTTTGCATTTGCAATAGTTTTAGAAGTCCTAACAAACATATACTTGATTGTAAGGAATTTCTCTCCCTTCTTACCTCCCTTCCTCCCTCACACACATAGACACATGGATGCATGCATGTATGCAACTTGTAGACCCACTTGCTTGGTAGTCCATGCTTTCCCTTAGGCACATGAACTAATTCCCAAGTAATGTATTTCGTCAAAGAGTCCATTTGTAACTACATAGCTGTCTTCCACTTGTGACTATTACCCCTAGTTAGAGAATCATCATAATAAGAAGGATCACTACTTTCTAATCCCTCCTCCAATTTTCCTTTCACACAAGAAGGGAAAGAAGAGAAGAGTGCACACAAGGAAGGAGCTTCATCTCTCAAGTCCCTCATGCTCTCCCTCACTCTCACAATCTCACTCCCCCTCACTCTCAAGATAGAGCACAAGTAGATAGACTAGAACCAAGAAGAAGAAGCATGTTCTTAAGTTTGCATACCACATGAATCAACTTATCCATTCACTTTTCAGTTTTTATACATGGGATTTGGAGTTTGGGATTCCACTTAAGTTGGGTACCCATATTTTTTATTTGGCTCTTCGCTGTCCTTTTCTGATTTATGCATACATATTAGATTATAGTGATTGTCACAAAAGTGAATAAAAGCTAGGGTTCACTATGGAAATGCACCACAGGCTCTCTTAGTCGACACATAGCTTGAGTCATGTTTGGAGAGAAAATCCAAAAATAGTTCGAAACCCAACAAATAAACACAATGAACTTTCTTTGAAGCATGAAAGACATGGGATTTCTTCATTGGGTATCATGGTACATGGGGCACCCATTTCTCTAGTTAGGCCCTTGAGTTGGCTTCTTTTCCCTCAACAACTTTGCTTCATAGGGTACAAATTGTCTTCTCTATCTGCTAAATGAACTAGACTTCCAGCTAGCCACGTGTGGAGGCATGGGACTACTAGCCTAGGGTTGGGAAATAGGCTCTTTTCTCTTGGTTTTCCCTATATAGTATTCAAAATCATGAGCTTCTCCTTAGGAGGCACTCCATACCTAGCTAGGTAGATGCAGTTGGGGATGCCATTATTATGGAGATCAAGGACACTTTGTAGGACATGACTGTGAACTATGGGTTGCATAGGACTAAGAGAGGAATGCTAGTAGGAAGGACCCATAATGATGTAGAAGTCCTTTTACAAATGCAAGAGTGAGCCTAACTCTATTTAAATTACTTTTATGTCAAAATACTTGCAAGTAATCAATCATTGATTATCAAAGTAGGGGTGGTATTCCCAAATTTTTTATTTGTTGACACTTGGGCATTTGGCTTCCTCCTTACTGTTTCTCTTTCGTTGCTCTTCCTTTTTTGTTGCTCCTAGGGCTTCACACCTATTGTATGTGAGGTTGGCCACCTGGGTATGTCACTCCTACCTCAAATTTTTTTGGTTGTCGTAGCCCTATATCATGTGAAACAAGTTGTACATGCTACTCATATGATGGTGGCTATTTATCCTCCTAGAATACCACCTTGCATATCGTAAGAGTCTCTATGGGCTTTTTATGCATCTTCTCCTCATTAAAGACTACATCATGGACACACACTATATTTTTAGCCTTTGGATCCCATATATGATATCCCATCTCTCTTGAGTCTAGATGAACAAGAAATATGCATTCTTTAAATTCAAGATTAGTGTATTCTACTTGTCCTTCAAAAATATGCATATAAGATTCACAACCAGACACGTAAGTGGTCAAAAGAGGGTTTCTTGGCAAATGCACCTCATTAGGAATTTTGCCATCCAATGGCTTACTGGTGATTGATTGCTCAAGTAAAAAATATCCTAACATCCTCAACCCAAAATCCATAGGTAAGACCTACATTTAATAGCATACTCCAAACCCTTTTCTATATGGTCCTATTCATATTTTTGTCACCATATTTTGGGCTAATTCCCTCTCGATACCCTATATCTAATAAAAGTTTTAGAAGACATGAGGAGTATACTCTCGATCATTATCAATTCTCAAGCATTTAAGCTCCTTACTTGACTTATTTTTAGCATAATCTAAAAACTTTTGGAATGCATCATTCTTTTTTAAATAGGATAATCCCATATTTTTGTTGTCACAAAACCAATAGATGTAACAATTTATTGGTGAAACTATGGAAGAATTCCAATGGTTTAAATTTCTTTGTATCAAGACTCTTCTTATGTGACATTTTTTTTTGCTATCCATACATAAAATTCTCACATATCTCAAAGGCCAAAAATTTAAAAGAAGGAGCACACTATAAATGAGAAAGAAGTTCCCTTCTTATCATAAATATTAACCCAAACATTGATGCCAAAGAAATACATATGGCTATTGAATCATAGCTACAATATGATCTTTCACATGAGACACATGCAAAGAGTACAAAATGCTTGAGATTAAGGGAAATATGGACTAGAAAATAACCCTTTATCTTAGCATTTAATCACCTTTTTTAACACATAGGATTTGAGTGGACCAATCAAAGAGGTGTAATGTGCACATTTAATCTAGTTTTGTGGAAAACAAGGTGATTTTATTAAAATGGAGATGTTTATCAATATAAAAATAGTTCTTCTCGTGCAAGTGGCTTATCAAAATCTCCAAAATACTTTATAGAAACATTTCTTTTTCCAACTTGAATTGCCAAGTTGAAACTAAGAGTGCCATGTGGATCGATGTTTGAATTTTCATGAAGGCTCAAAATTTTTTTACTTCTCAAATATATGTGGATTTGTTGTCCTGACATGTAGGTGAGCTATGCTCATGACACGTGGCATCACAATCTGCAACTACTTCAAAACTACCTACATGCACGTGCAGTGCTTGACACCATGATACTTGCACCACTACCTTACCACTAAGGTAAACATCACTGATGTCATGCCATTTGAAAATAAACATTATAACTAATAAATCAAGAACTTCTTTATTCATATTTAAATGAAAGCTACTTTTCTTTTCTGCAAAACCCTTGTTGTCTAGCATCATTACAATCTAGGCCCACCACCCTCGTTATATTACAAAAAGTAATCCCACACTAATCCATTTCTTACAAGGCCCTTTTTGAGTCCATATTCCCCCCCATTTGCTTGGCTCTCTAGCAACAATGAGATACCCTTTGCATATCTTTCAAGAGTGACTAACAAAGATAACATGCAAACCATATTCATGTAACTATCTAGTGCTAATCAAGATTTTCTTTATATTTGAAAGTTTTTATCACAAAAGAGGAAGCATGCACATGTGATATATGTACATCTCTCACTTCAAAATGCTACATGCAAAGTCATTGTGCAAATGGAAACAAACATTTCTCCTAAATCATAAGTAGCAAACCACCACATATGAGAAGTAACATGAAAGGATGCCCCTAACTCAAGGATCGAGTCCTACAACATGGCATCATCAGTGCCAACAAGAAATGCATCACGAGAGGTAGTGGCAGACAATACATCCCCATCCTCACTATTGTTTCTAATAGTGTTTACTTCCTCAATCTTTGCCTTATGTTTTTCTTCTTTTTTCCATCATCAATCACTCTTTTTCTTGCCTTTGTTCTTGCTTTTTTGCTTAAAGCAGTCCCTTTTAATGTGATCATTCTTATTGCAATAAAAGTATTTCACATATTTCCTTGTGTGAGACTTGCTTTGAAAGTTTGCTCTATCACTGGATTTCCCCTAGCTTTTGACCTCCCTCATGTCAATGAAATGCAATTGTTATATGCCCAAGTCCCAAGGGCCATTTTTTGCTTATGCATTGTGTGTGTGTGTGTGATGAAATGAAATTGTTACATGCCCAAGTCCCAAAGGCCATTTTGTGCTTATGCACTGTGTGTGTGTGTGTGTGTGTGTGTGTGTGTGTGTGTGTGTGTGTGTGTGTGTGTGTGTGTGTGTGTGTGTGTGTGTGTGTGTGTGTGTGTGTCGCGCACGCGCGTGATGAAATGAAATTGTTACATGCCCAAGTCCCAAAGGCCATTTTGTGCTTATGCACTCTATGTGTGTGTGCGCTGTTCAAATTTACTTTCACATTGTACTACTTATGAATAATAAATGGTAGTTAGATTTGAGGAAGGACATGAACATGCAAATGCATTCGATGTTTTTCTAAGTGTCCATTACAATTAGCTTCTAGAGGTCTCTTGATGGAGCTACCAACTTGGAAATCAATCATTGATCACATTCATGGAAAGTCTTTTCTAATGTCTTTGTAAAATAAATGGTTTTCTTTCTTGTGGTGTGAACACACAATAGCTTAACCACTTAGAAATAACCAATCCAAATCCTTCATAATGTGAAAACAGTTTTTGCAAGTGACTTAGAAATAAACGGTTCCACTGTCTACAATGTGAACATTGTTTTTTTGACAAATGGTTTAGACTAAGCTAGTTCAAATGCATCCAAATATGAAAACAACCTTAGAATATATGATTCTAAGTTTACAAGTGTGAATGGAGCTCCAAAATATCCTGCTTCAAGAGTGCCAATGTGGAAAGGATTTTGCTAAACTAGTTTATTCCTAAACCAATTCAAAAATCTCATCCTAAAACCTTCAAAAGCATCAAGTGTGAAAGAGAATTTATTAGGATTGAGGTTTAAATATTAATAGAAAGCTTAATTGAAGAACATGCAATTTTTTTTGACAATTTAAACCAATAGCATGCTATCACCATATTGAAATCCTTTGAAAACATAGGTCCTACTCAATTGAGTTTGCAGTGCACAAAGCTCTTCAAGATAAGCCATGGCAAAGAAAAGATTTCAATCTTTCTCTTCTTTGTCAACATGTTCACAAGCAGACCCTGTGCTTGGGCAATAAGCAAGCCCTAAGCTTTTAGATAAGATGACCCTACTTAGCTCATCCCATGCCTCCAACCATTATTGGCTATCTAAATACTTTGAAATGGTGCTATGGCAGCCCCAAATTGAGCCTCAATGGATTTCTTAATTCAAGCACATATTTGGCTTAAATCCAAGAGCTTGATGATAAGATTTGTACCTATTTCAAATCTAGATAGCAAGTTATAATGTCGTGGTAAATCTGGAGTCCTTGATCTCACGAGTAAATCTTGACTCCTCACTTCAATCTACAAGCTTTCGTGGATGGCATTAATCCTTACCTATGATTTACTTTCATTGGTCTTTATGTGTATGATTTTTCCTATCTCTTCCATGATATTGTTCTTCAAATGGATGGGTGCAAAGGCTCATGATGCTTTTATGGTACATCTTTCTTTGATCCTTTCATATTTTGTTCTTCAATATGACTGTGAGAATGTGCTATGAAGCCACATTGTAAAAACCTTGGTATGAGATAACTCACTATAGCTAGACAACTTGGCTTCCATGCCTAGCATTGCAAGTTGCCACCCATCACCAAGTTCATTGTGGAGAACTTGAGCGTAACACTTTCGACCCATCTTGTGATCAAAACCTTAGAATAGTAATGCCAAAAAGCCATTGTTGGATGGAAGAAACACAAGTGGGACATTACATTTAATTCAAATCTTAAGCACTCACATGTTCAACTTGGCCGAATGACATTTATACCATAAGGACACTTGAATCTCGGGAACATGAGTGCTAGTTAAACCTCAACCATCAACCATAAGATCACTTGAGGACCCTATCTAAATCACACTCGAGAGGGCATTGATCAAGACAAATAGGCCAAATAAGAATCTATTTTTCTAGAGTTTCAAAGGCTAGCATGACATTGTCATCTATGTAAAGAACTAGAGTGTGGAAGCCTAGAATACCCTAGCCTAATTGAAATGCGATATTATTGCTTTAGCTCAAGCTTGGAACTAGAGTGTGGAAGCCTAGAATACCCTAGCCTAATTGAAATGGGATATTATTGCTTTAGCTCAAGCTTGGGATTTGTTTAGTATTTTCCTCATTCAATAAACAACTCAAGCCATCAAACTCAATCAACTATGCTTAAGACATTGAGTTGAGACCATAGAGACTGTAGCAGGGACCATTCACACCAAATCACTTGAGCATACATTACTCGACCCCTTTTTCCTCTACTCAACCTATATATGAGCACATGAACTCAAGCCTATAGGACTTGAATCTATGAGTAAACCATAGAAAAATGGAGCATTTGAGTGCTTGAGATACTAGGAGAGCCCATAGCCACCATCAACTATGGAAACTCCTTGAGAGGCTTGCCTCTACACTAAACACTTGAGTGATCTTTCAACCCAAGAATTACTAAAGCTCCCTTTCTACCATGATATCTAAGTGGGCCCCCCTTGAGCATGTAACCTCTCCATCAACTAAGCTTAGCCTTCATAGCTCACATTGAAGCATGTAGGAATTGATTCCAACTAGGGATCTTCATTCTAGACACTTGAGAGGAGCATCTTTGGAGTCCCAACACTTTAAAGTTGAACTCAACCCATGCTCTAAGAGCCCTCAAGTACTTGAATAGATACACTAGATTAGTGTTACCCTCACATGCATATAAGGACCAAGGACTTGAGTGGCGAACCAAAAATTAGAAGGGAAAAAAGGGGTAAGAGTTATTATAGATTGGGTTTTGTGTGCACATACACTTGATTAAATCAGGCCCAGTGTGCACCTACACCTACAACTTGATTTGCAAGAAAAAGATATCATGTTTGAGTATGAGATCATGTATAGGATTTTTAAATTAAGCCACTAATTGAAACTAGGAAACCTTTAAAATTGAGAAAGATATTGATAAGAGCAACCAATGTGTGTAAAAGGAACCTGCCCACTCAAAAAAACCAAAAAAGCCAAACCCTATAATAAGGACAAACCCCACAAACCTAAAAGGAACCTCATGCATGACTCATTAATGACAAATAAACAATGATAAATCCGGTCATTTTGGTACAATTCATGCAAGTGCCTACACATGTAGAAGACCCCAACTAAGGCCCACACCCCCAACAATTGGTTTCTAATTACATCAGTAACTTGAAACACCCAACACCCATGACGGAGGAGAAACATCACTTAAAGGATGGGCCAAGAGAATTGAGCAATGCACTAGACAAATTCCAAGTTATGGACAAAAGGGACATCAACAAATTGTCATCATTAGACATAGAAAATACCAAGCATTGGTAGGATAGAGCAAGGAAACTCTAGATAAACTCATGGACTTGACAATAGCCACCCAATGTGAGAAGGGGAGAGCACACATAGAGATAAGCAACATTAGGAGGTTGCTATTGAGCATAGGGCTTGTAGGATCCTCGAGTGACTCAGCTACGAATCTAGTGCAAAGGAAGATGCTTGACAACACTGATGTCCTCAACTCACGTAGCCAACTTGCTACTCTCAAGACTAGGTGTTGTACCTAGTTCCAATGATAAAGCAAAAAATCCATTGATCTTTAAGAAAATAAAGAAATATAGAGTAGAGGATGACCTTACAACTTTATAGAGCAATTTGAATAAGTCTATAAGGCTAATAACCTCACCTCAAACATGATACATGTGTGTGGGTATAATATACAAGTAAATGTAGATGGCTAGGCACATGCAGCCTTTAACCCCCAAAAGAGATGACACTGCATTGGATACCATTGGCATATGCGATGTTAGATTGTAGTTTGATATTGATGCTCCTTTTGTGCTTCATGATGTTTATTATGACTTGGCTTTGACTAATATCATTTTCTTAGCTAGATAGGTAGATGATGATAGGTGCCATGTATCTTTTGGTGATTTTGCATTGAAGAACACTTGTGGCAGTCTTGTTTTTACTAGAGGTTCCAAGGCTGGTAGCCTATGCTCTTTGCTTGTATCTAGATTAGTTGGAAATGTCTTGGTTGTTGTGATCCTCATATATTGGTTTGGCATCCCCATCTTGGGCATATATCCCTGAAAGAAATGCAAGTACTCACTTGTTTGAAGTATTTCATACCTCTTGACTACTCATATTTTGACTCTTGTGATAATTGTTTATATGGCGAGCAAACACGTAACTCTCATAAAAATTCTAGCTCTATGTGTGTGGGTGAACCTTTGGCTCTTATTCACTTAGATATTTATGGTCCCATTCCAATCATTAGGTGGTGCTAAGTATTTTATCACATTTATTGATGATTATTTGCATAAGGTTTGGATATATCCTATTAAGTAGAAATTAGAGATGCTACATATGTTTCATTGCTTTCTTGCTATGGTTGTGAGCATAGGCTGAAATCCCTACGATCTAACAATGGGGATGAAAATGTCTCAAAGGTTGCTTTCTTGCTATGGTTGAGAATCAATCTCTTCATACACCTCACCCTAGAATGGTGTTGCAAAGCACATGAATAGGAATATTGAGGAAAGAGCCCATAGTATGCTTAGTTAAGTAAGCTTACCATAATACTTTTGGGTTGAGGCAATTACTATTGCTATTCATCTCATTAATAGATATCAATGCACTACTCTTGGTGGTAGAGTTGCAAAGGAGGTATGGTATGGTAAACCTCCCTCATATGTATACTTGCGAGTATTTGGATATGAGGCTTTCTCCCAAATTTTCATCAAATGCATATTTCTTGGATATGGTGATGCATATGAGATGGGCTATCGCCTTTGGGATCTACAAACTTGGAAAGTATATGCAACCATGATGTTATATTCCATGAGAAAAAGATGCATATGAGACCAAAGCAGGTGTTGAGATACACAAGGTGATGTTTTAGGTGGAGCCTCATGTTACACTACAACCAGTAGATAGCCTGTTGCAACTATTGTTGATGTAATAGCCCTTGGTGTGTAGGATCATGATGTTGAACAGAGAGGACATGTTATACATGTCCCACATCCAGTTTTTAGATGCTCCACTAGAGCCTCACATCCTCTTGATCTTTTTGAGCCCTCTATGCATTATGTCATGGTGACAGATGTTGGTGAGTCTCTCACTTATGATCACTCCAAGGCAGGAAATGAATATTCTACCCTTGCGCAGGAAGGAGTTTCATCCTTGTCACACACCACCATACTTAACGGGCCTGTAAACATGTCCCTATTTGAGTATAGCTGTTGGATCCCTATTTGGAGAGAGGAAGATATTTGGATCCATCCTTGAAGTTGAAGATAAGTCTGGATAGATCCATTGTTTGTCCCTTCATGGCTAGCTTCTCCGGTGTTGTTTCCAATGAGCTTCTTCATCCACTTTTTGACTGGGGCTGTTGCGTCTACCTATTGCCTTGTTGTGTGTGCATGGTGACATGACACCTAAGATGGGGAGTGCATTGCATGG
Organism: Lygodium microphyllum; assembly: GCF_053477565.2. Lineage (NCBI taxonomy): Eukaryota > Viridiplantae > Streptophyta > Polypodiopsida > Schizaeales > Lygodiaceae > Lygodium > Lygodium microphyllum. Next base: position 21,227,389 of record NC_141158.1, on the reverse strand, counting down.
ATGATGGGGTCTGTAGAGTTGGGGGTTGGAGCCCTTGTTTATACTTGGAAGAAGGTGCACTACTTGGGGGCGTGTCTACCTTACCATGAAGTGAGTGGTGCTGGTGCTTGTGGGACTGGGAGATCGTTTTAGCAAGCCATCGGTGCATCCCACACTTGAGGACCTAGCTTGTGCCTAAGGGAGGTGCAATGCAGGGGGATTAGGGTGACACGTTGAACCATATGCAAGAATTATCTTGCCTATTCTCAAAGCTCTATCAAAGTCTTGTAGAGGAAATATCAAAGAATGGCCTAAAATGCTACCTTTTGCATTATGGGCTGACCAGACTACTCACAGTACAGTGACTAGCTATATGCCAGGCTGAACTTATGCATGGACAACAACCAATTATGCCAATCGAAGAATCTATTCTCACATGGAGTCTTCTACCTTGGGAGGAAGGAATCAGTTGAGAAGAGTTGCTAACTTTACGCATATGGCAGCTAGAAAGAAGGCTTGAAGATGTTCAAGCAGCTATTGAGAAGCTAAAGGTAGCAAGACTAAAGAACAAAAGAAGATTTGATAAGCGACATCGACTTCGGCCAAGAGCAATTCAAGAAAATGACTGGGTGCTTGTCTATGATAGCAGCCTAGGGTGCTAGGAGATGTGGTCTGCCACTTGATTCTTCACCTCCTCCTCTATCTGTGCTTGGATACTCTTCATTTGGGGTGTATTCGCTCTTTGAAGTGGGTTGTACAAATGAAAATAAATCTATATAACTTGTGTAACTTTTTCTTTAAAGTTGTAACCAACAAAGATAGATTTCACAATCTTAACATACAACTTTTTGCAATATTATATAGGTACTAATGCATAAGTGAGGCAATAAAAAATGCATGAGTGAGAAATAGAAGGCTTTTGCACATGACAATCCTTATATGGAGTGATAGACTACAATGATTTTGGTGGGATACTTCTTTAGTATTAATATGTACAAATCATAGTCTCGAGCCAATAACCATGTGGCAAGCTTGACATGGCAAAAGCCTTATATGGGGTGGCATACTGTAATAATTTTGGTGGGATACCTGTTCAATACATGATATGTATACATTATAGTATCAAATCAAACATAATGTGGAAAATCTTGACGTGTGATCATATATTATGCCATCATCGAAACATATCAATATTTTCTTGTAGTAGCTAGAACATTTTGTTGATATGTATATGAAATTGTGCATTTGTCCTTTATCCCCCCATGTTCAATGAGAAACACATTAGAATCTTTAGACAAATACTCTCTCCTAAAAACCTATTTCAACTATTAGGGACCACATAAAAGCATAGATATCTAAATCATTTTAGTTTGACATCTCAATGGAATCCATGGAAGTAATTCATTAAGAAAATATTTCTCAATCTACGGTCAAGTATTGCAACACTCCAATATGATTTGCAAGGCAATAAGAAGAATCAAAATACCAAAAATTTTACCTCACATAGCATATCCATATTGCAAACTTTTGGTTGCCCCTTATGGTAGATAAGGATGACATAATAAACCTTTTCAAATCAATTTCTTATAGAAGAAATATATCATGTTGTATTTTGATTTGGTCGAAATGAGGGGGTGACAAACAAACACCTTGATTTGTTTTTCCACTAAAAGTTTGACACCTATAATGATACATTTGAGACTAAGAAAGTAGTTATAGATTCAAGGAATTTTATTTACTACCAATTTGAGGGAAGGGTCTACAATCAAAGGAGATTTTAATGAAAAGGCTACAACTTTTCCTAGAATATTGTAGAGCCAATCTCTACTATCCACTCAATGCACAAACTTGCAACTTATATGAATTATAATATCAACTTTTCTACTCATGATAGCATATGTTCCAAGATTGAGACTTAGACTCATAAACATAATCTTGTGTGTGTAGACAATGACATAGACACTTGAGTGGAAGGACAAAAGTACTATGACATTGCATTCAAAATGAAAGGAAAGTACAATGCTTTTTATAGCTTCAGGATAGGTAGCACTATGCACCATTGTGCTTATGGGATCCAGTAAGCCTGCATGTCATTTTCCCAAGTGTTCAATACAAAGAGGCACACTGGGTATGATTGCCTAAATCTCAACACCCCTCCTCAATCACAAACCAGAAAGGCACAAAGTGTGTAGAGGCTTCAGTGAGTCACCACCTACAAAGTGTAGGCACACCACAAACATGGTAAACACCAAAGGCTCGCAAAACAAAGCTAAGTGTGGCCACCAAAAACATGATGGACATCTAGAGGTTGTAACATGGGATTCACAAAGTGTATAGAGGTTGTAAGGCTTGGTTACATGAGGAGTTTACAAAGCTTATGATAGAAGAATTAGGGCAAGGTTATACAAGGCTTCAAAAAAGTCTATCAGAAAACTGGGAATAGAAGGACTGGTGAGGCTTGTCCTTCTGCTCCTAGTGGTCTTCTTCTTCTTCCTTTGCTCCATGATATTCTTCTTCTTTTACAGCTGCAAGATAGGCCTTTTGAGGCCTCTTTCTAGCATGGCAAAACTTCTCAATGTGCCCAGTCCTTTTGCAGAAGTCACAAAATAGCTAGTCATTTTTTCCTTTGTTCCTATTACATACTGACATGCAATAGTTGTTCATCTTTTGTAGTTTCTTCTTTGACTTTAACATTCTTTTCTTCTTCTAACAAACAAGCTTTAATGCCAACCAATTTAGGATTTGGCATGTTGATTAAAATGTTTGAAACATTATCATAATTTGGAGGCAAACTTTTCAATAAGACACCAATACAAATATCTTCATCCATTTTTAGATTTATTCCTACAAGCTAGGTTAGAAGACTTTCCATGTAGTTCAGATGGGATCTCAGCAGAAATGTATGAGGCTTCATGTCCAGTCTAAAAAATTCAATAAGCATACCATACTTTGCGAACTTTGACTATGCACCAATGAAGTGGGAGCTCACGCTCATCCACCAAGACCCACGGACCACTTATTGCTTCAAGTGTTTCAAGTGAGCACAAATGGCTATCTCTCACCTAGCCAACGCACCTTCGATCCTACAAGGGTGTAGTGAGCTCATCTTGATGCCCGAATGAGTAGTCACCCCCCTCAAGCAAACCGGTAGCTCCACGATTCGAGATACGAGCTCAAGCAACCTCAAGCCTTCTCCTTTGAGCTCCATCCTCCATAGCCGTGTGCAAGAGAAGAGAAGAGAAGAGAAGAGAAGAGAAGAGAAGAGAAGAGAAGAGAAGAGGAAGAGAGGATATGATGGAGAGATTTTCCACCACAATCCCTCACCCTCACACACTCACTCTCTCACACTCCCTCTCTCAAGTACACACAAGAAAACAAGAAAAGGAGAGAAGAAGAGAAGAAGAAGAAGAGACCACTTTAGCCACACACCAAAGAATAAGCTTCTCATTTACTTTTTGAGTTTATATACAAGTCCTAAATCCCTTGGGCACCCATCCCCTTTTCTTACATGACTAGGCATATTGCCAAGGTCCTCTTTTCCTATTCCCTTCTAGTTACCTTATCCTTTCACCTATGCCTATCTATGTCTTACAATTCACACTGGAGGGAGCTTGGTACTCTTTTACAAAATTTTAGTGACGCTTTTGCATTATAAAATGCATCTTTGCCTTAGACTTGGCTTTTGTGGTCACCCTTACGCTTTTGACATTTCCTATTTTATTCCTTGCATGGCTGCCTTTTTTCACATTATTTCATATTCGTGAATTTTCTTTTTCTCGTCTTGTATTGGAGTTAACATTACTCCCCTCTTAGACGAGGGCCAGTCCCATGGCACTTTGCGGGTCATTGATGGTTGATGAGGGTTCGAGGATTTGACAGGTGGTCGTGTGAGGTGATGATGGAGCCTTGTGGGGATTGGTCATGGAAGATAAGATTGGTGAATAATCACAATGGTGTACACCGAGGGTATGTTGAGTGGGCGGCAGGGCCTTTGATGGCGATGGTGGGTAGTATTCCTATTTACCTACAAGAGAAGAAATGTGCACTGCCTAGGGGGTGCATCTACCTTACTATGTGGTGCATTATGCTCATGATAGTGGAACTGGGAGGTAGGTCAATCCACAAGCAATCCCAGGTGTTGTCCCACACTTGAGGACACAATTTTGGCATAAGGGAGGTGCCATGGGTGTAGCTTAGGGAGACAAGTTAGGGTGACGTCCCTAGGTGCATCATGCCCCCCTTGATGTGCCCTAAATGAGAATTAGAAAATTAGAAAGAGGCTAGGGGGTTAGAGACAGAGTCGGCTGATCAAGGCCACCAAACACACCTAACTTGAGGACCCCTAAGTGCAGTGACTGTGGCCTACATGTAGTGAGGTGATTCGTTTGCTTTCTCTTATTATTTTCTTTGCTTGTTCTCTTTTTCTTTTCTTTTCTTTTTCTCTTTTCTTTTTCCTTTGTCTTGTCTTTTCTTTTCTTTTTCTCATTTATTTTTCCTTTGTCTTTCCTTTTCTTTTCTTTTATCCCATTTTTTTAAATCATAATGACGAACTAATCTTCATTGTCATGGTTATGCGAGGGAGAAACTGCCAAGACTAAATGGATTTGCTAAGAAATTGTCTACCTTGAACGTATCCTTTTAGTCCCATTCAAATGTTAAGAGGAGTGGTGGATAGGAAGGGATGGTTGTAGCTAGTGAAACGACTGTTGCTCATATCCTGTAAGAGGGCTACGTAAAAAGATGGCAAGAGGGAAACACGCATCCTTAGCCTAGACATTTCATAGCTATCAATGCCGACATCGAGATAAAAAAAGAGTGGTGGGAGGAGGTATTCTTGTGGAGTAGAGTCTTGCCTTAATAATATTCTAAGGAGCCTAAGGTAATTACAAGTTGTTAGGAAGGCCGGGGTCCAGGCAACTTAGTGAGGAAGTGATCAATGGAGGCATACAGGTCTTGCTCAAAGGAGGTGAGCACTTCTTCAGGCTTGGTGGCATTGGCATTGTAAATTTTTGGAAGTCATATTGGCCATGGATGTCTAGATTGAAGTCCACCCCTACCCTTCTAGGATATGGCATATAAGTGGGGTTATTTCGCTCGAATGGTAAGGTGTAGCAGAATGACATCCATGCATCCATGTTATCGCCCTAGATGACCTTCTCCATCTTGGCTAGCACTCATAGCCCTTCACCATTATGGGCACTTTCATGACCTTATTATCCTAGTAGTCATGAGCCTCTATTTCCCATAAGGTAGGGTTCTTCTCTCTTTCAGCAACCCAATTGTCCCCTAACCTTCTTCCTACATTAATCACCTCCTCCACCACCTTTGTTGACAAGACTCTAGTTAATGCAGTGGGGAATCAAAAATTAAAGTCAAAGGGCTTAGGATCTGTCTCCTTCTACTCCCATACTATAAGTTTTGTATTCCAATCCACTGAGAAGCAGTCTTCTCTTGGAGGGATGGGCGTGCTGCTAAATTCCTCGTTGAGCTTGCTGCCTTTTTTGTGCATGTTTTAGAATTCTCATTCTCTTATTTTTTAGCTCTACTTTGTCAAGAATCGCGTGGTAGGGGGACTTGCTTGAGTTGCTGCGCCAAACACACACTATATACACAAGAGGAAGCTCACTCAAGAATACAAGAAGAGAGATGGAGGCCAAAACGTTTTCTTGTTGGTTTCTTCTTCTTCTTCCACACACTATACAATGTACACAAAGTATAGAAAATATACAACATAAAGGAAAGTGGCCTACTAAGTCAAACAGTGCATAACCAACTACACTAATCGACTGGCGCTATGTCTTTGCCAGCTGTAGGTAGGTGTAACAAACTAAATATAATAAGTGATAATTCAATAGCCATGTGAGTATCATAATGATCACCAACGTGCTAAGTGTAGACATGTGGACCCATCTAGCCAGGCGGTCTATCATCAATGTCTACAGGTGTTGAGCTTGCCATCTCAACACTCCCCCTCAAGCTCAAATCTATCTCTGCAACTCCAAGTAAGCTTCGGAACTTTCGAAGCTTCTCTACACCCAATGCCTTTGTGAAAATGTCAGCTATCTGATCATGTGTGCTGACATATACCAAGTCAATCTCTCCTGCAAGTACCTTCTCTTTCACAAAGTGGTAGTGCACCTCAATGTGTTTTGTCCTAGCATGGAACACTGGATTCCTAGCTAACTATATGCTGCTCATATTGTCACAATGAATGACAACTGGACCATTTCCCTGCACATCCAAATCACCTAATAACTTTTGCAACCATACCACCTCACATGCTGCCATAGCAGCACCTCTATACTCAGTCTCTGTACTCAATAAAACAACTGTAGGTTGCTTTTTGCTGCTCCATGTAACTGCTGCATTACTAAGGAAAAACATGAATCCACTAGTAGATCTTCTGTCTGACATGCTACCAGCCCAATCTGCATCTATGTATCCAAAGACTTGTACGTCCTTACCTGCCTCATAAAAATTTCCATAATGTAAAGTGGACTTCACATACCTCAATATACATCTAACTGTATCCAAATGAGTCTTTCTAGGCATCTGCATAAACTGACTGACAAGGCCAACATCATAGCTCAAGTTTGGCCTTATGATAGTCATGTAAATCAAACTCCCTACTATCCTCCTGAACATAGTAGGGTCTTTTATCTCATCCCCAACGTCAGCACTCAACTTCACATTTTGCTCCAATGGTACTGAAAGAGGCTTACATGCTGTCATACCATACTTGGATAACATATCCAAGCCATACTGCCTTTGGGATAGCCATATACCATCATCACATCTGATCGCCTCAATACCAAGAAAGTATCTCTACTCACCCAAATCTTTCATCTCAAACTTGTTCTTCAAGAAATCCTTAACTTCAGCAATCCCAGTGTCACTGTCACCTGTAATAATCAAGTCATCCACATAGATGACTATGATGACCAAACCTGCATCTCCCTTTCTCACATAAAGTGAGTGATCAGCATCAGAAATAAAAAATCCAATATTGACAAGATACTCTCCAATCTTATCACACCATGCTCTAGGTGCTTGCTTCAACCCATAGAGCACCTTCTTTAACCTGCACACATATGTGGGATGCTCTAAATCCTCATAACCTGCTAGTTGCTCCGTATACACTTCTTCTTGCAATTCACCATGCAAGAAGGCATTCTTAACATCCATTTGCTGCAAACTCCAACCTTTGACTGCTGCCAAGGCAATCACACACCTAATAGTTGCCATCCTAGCAACTAGACTGAATGTCTCTTCATAATATATGCTATATGTTTGAGCCTAGCCTTTTGCAACCAGCCTAGCATTATACCTGTTAACTGAACCATCTGCATTATGCTTGACTTTGTAAACCCACTTACAACCAATAGCTTTCTTACCCTTAGGTAAGGGTACCAAATCCCAAGTCTTATTGGCTTCTAATGCAGCCATCTCCTCATCCATTGTTGCATTCCAATGAGCATGACCAACAACATCCTCAAAACAAGTGGACTCAACATCCTCAACTAGTTTTACCATATAAGCATAGTGGTAAGCTGCATAACCTTCAAAACCAAATCTTTTAACAAGGTATCTGACCCTGCTAGATTTGTGTACCACCGGATCACTCAATGGAGCCTTTACATTACTATGAGCTCTCTGTACACCTGGCGTCCTGACTGAAGGAATGCCAAGCTCATCATCCAAGCTCTCTGAACCACTAGAATCTCCATCAAATCCCAAATGACTGGTAGATGTATCATTACCATCCAACACTTTCTTCTTTCCTTTGTCCTTCCCTGCAACACTTATAGATCCACCTGAAGGTGTGGGGCTACTCCTTAGTCTCCCAGACCAAGGGCTCACTGTAGGTGTAGTACCAGATGATGTTTCTGGTCCACTAAGACTTCGTGATTCTTGTTTATCTTTCTGCACATAGCTATCCTGATCATTATCATCATCCAAAACATCACCAACAGCAAGGTGTATACCAACTTCCCATCTCATCAAGATAACATCCCTGCTCACTCTGGACTCACTTGTGACAGGGTTATAATAGCGATACCCTTTCTGTTCTAAAGAGTATCAAATAAAAAAACATTTTTTTGCCTTTGGATCAAGCTTCTTTCATAGCTCATCTGGCACATGAATGTATGCAACATAGCCAAATACCTTCAAGTGCGATACATCAAGCTTCTTCCTAGTAAAGCATTCTTCAGGAATCATCCCATGAACTGCAGCTGTGGGAGTTCTGTTCATAATGTAAACAACAATATGGATAGCCTCAGACAAAAAATGTTTAGGCATATTCTTTTTAGCCATTAATGCCCGTGCAACTTCTGCAATATGCCTATTTTTTCTTTCTGCAACACCATTTTGCTGTGGGATATACCTGCAAGTAAATTGCCTCTTTATCTCATGAGTCCTCAAGAAGCCACTGAACTCATTAAAGAGGTACTCTCCCCCTCCATTTGATCTCAAGCTTTTTACTTTTAAGCCTGTTTTTGTTTCAACAGCTGCCTTAAAAGATTTGAAGTGCTCAAACGCATCACTTTTTTCCTTCATGAAGTATACTCGTAACCTCCGTGAATAGTCATCAATAAATGTGACAAAGTATTTGCTGCCACTAAGAGATACATTCTGTGTAGGCCCCCAAACATTTGTATGTACTACATCAAGTATATTTCTGCTCACTTCTCTATCATGCGAGAAGGGTTGTCTCACCTGCTTACCAAACTGACATGCTTCACAGACTTTATGCAATTCTGCAACTCTAAAAGAAGGCAACCCTGTAACCAATCCTCTGGACTGCATTAATTTCAGCCTTTGCACATTTGCATGTCCAATACGTTTATGCCATATTTCAATATCTGCAACTACTCCTTTTTCTTTAGCATACATAGCAGCATCCATTGCAGGAATTCCAGCATCTAAAGTGAACATTCGGCCAACTCTACTTCCCTTTGCGACCAACCTGTACTTATCATTAAAGTCTTCTACAAAACAAACTTTTGCATTGAATTGGACCTGCAACCCCTGCTCTACCATTTGGCCAACAGATACTAGATTATTTGTAATTGATGGCACATGTAATACATCTATCAGACTCTTTGTCTGGCCATCATACAAGGACAAGGGAACCTTTCCAATGTGTGAAATTGGGTGGCATGAATCATCACCCGTCTGCACATAACCTGGGTTTTGTAAGTCCTACATCTCTCCAAACCATTCAACATGACTGGTCATATGATTAGATGCACCTGAATCGACATACCATACATCATCATGTGTCCCCTTTCCTGTAATTGCATTCATCATATGTTGCATAACAAACATAAGCTCATTTTTGTCTTCATTCTGTCGTGAAGATGATACATAGTTTCCTTGCTGCAATTTACCACTGCGAATATCATCCTTCTTTGCATATCAATGGGCTGCAATATGGCCTGTTTTGCCACAATAATGGCAAACTATAGCAAAATTTCCTAAACCTCTATTCTGCCATCCACCTCTTCCTCTAGAGCTCCCCCTGTCTCTAAAGTTTCCTCTGCCTCCAGAAACCTGCATTTCACCAAATTGTTGATTGAACTTGTTTTGCTGGTTATCGCCAGCATGCCCCATACCACGGTCTCTCGAAGAGAATCTACCACGTTCTCTTCCTGAACTTGAGTAAAATGCTTGGACCTGTTTACCATTTCTTTCAGATGAATCACCTTGTATATTGATCTCTTCAGTAATCATGAGAGAGATCAGCTCATCAAAATCTAGAAATGGCTTCCGTACATATACTGAAGTAACAAATGATTTCCATGCCTTCTCATTTTTAAGGCCACTCAAAGTGGATGAAACCAAATCATCATCATCCATCATTGCATCAATCGCTGCTAAAGCATCTGCAATGCTCCTCACCTTCAATACATACTCATTGATAGACATTTTCCCTTTCTTTAAGGCATTCAACTCTTGCTTGAGTTGAATCTTTCGTGCCTTTGTATTTACTGAAAACATGCTCTCAAAAATTTTCCAAGCTGCATTTGAAGTTTCTGCATTCCTGATATATCCCAGCATAGTATTATCAATGACTGCAAATAACCAGTACATCACCTTTTTGTCTTTCACATTCAATTCTTTCCATGCTTTTAATTCATCTGAAGTCGGAGGGATACCCAACTCTGGCTCCTTGTCTTCACCTAAAACAAACTCATAAAGGCCCTTTCCAATGAGAAAGTTCGTCACACGGAACTTCCATGAAGGGTAGTTGTTCTTGTTGAGCTTCTCAATAATGGGATTTCCACTGTTCTCTGCCATTATCACAAACAAGGATACAACACAGCAAGCTAGTCTTCTGCAATCTTTCACAACATGTGCACAACACTACACTAAGCAACCTTTTTCATTGATTGCTCAATAGTACATGTACCTATTTACAGATAAACCTTATGTTTACTTCCTGCAAACACCTCAAAAATTACAAATTCACAATCTATAACCTATGTATCCACTTTCGATCAATACAGCCGAAATCATAGTGTACCCTAAAACTGTTGTCCACAACCTTGTGACTCTAAAACAGGGCCTGAAATGGCCTTAGAAGCCCAAAATAATTGCGGGAAATCCTTAAAGGGCCAATCTGTAGAATATAGAGTTCTCTGCTCGAACACCAAATCTCACAACAATCTGAGATTTTTGCTTGACCCTGCTTCCGGTGCCTCCACAGGCACTATCCAAGAGAGAAAGTGGAAGAATGGGAGAGCTTCTTACCCATTGCTTGCTTGCTCAAACCTTACTTCTTCTCCTTCACTTCAACCTTCGAAATCAGCCTCTCTCAGTGGCGCGGCTTTGATACCATGTCAAGAATCGCGTGGTGGGGGGACTTGCTTGAGCTACTGCGCCAAACACACACTGTATACACTAGAGGAAGCTCACTCAAGAATACAAGAAGAGAGGTGGAGGCCAAAACGTTTTCTTGCTGGTTTCTTCTTCTTCTTCCACACACTATACAATGTACACAAAGTATAGATAAGATACAACATAAATGAAAGTGGCCTACTAAGTCAAACAGTGCATAACCGACTACACTAATCAATTGGCGATATGTCTTTGCCAGCTGTAGTTAGGTGTAACAAACTAAATATAATAAGTGATAAGTCAATGGCCATGTGAGTATTATAATGACCACCAACGGGCTAAGTGTAGACATGTGGACCCATCTAGCTAGGCAGTCTATCATCAACGTCCGCACGTGTTGAGCTTTCCATCTCAACATACTTTCCCCTCAGAAGAGGTGTCCACCTCCTGCTATGCTTCAGGCTATGGAGAAGGTCGGGGTGGGTCTAGCTCATTATTTTGTTGTCCCATCTCATAGATGGGTCCTGCTCCTTCCTCTTCTCTGTCTTCCTTTCGCTTCTTTGGTGAATCCCAAGGCATCCACTTCTTGTATAGTTAAGCCGGCCCTTAGCAAATAGCTCCTCTGATCCTGTAGGCTTAGGTTGACTCCTGCTGCTTGTGAAGGCATATGCAACCCCTGTCTCAAAGTCCCAATGTGGGCAACTCCCAGCTTTCTTTTTAATGACTCAACGACCTCCTCCTCCTCCTCTAGTTGGGTGACATCCATGATAGTGTTGAGGAAGGCGCATTGTTGGGCTTCTAAGCTTACTTGTGTGACCTCTGCTCTGCTCTTTCCTAGCACCTTGTCACCTTCTGCATGAGCTAGATGGCACACTAGGTCTTTGACTATTCATTCACTTTTTCCCACCCATTTATCTACTCTCTTGTTCATCTCTTCCAAGCCTTCATCCTGCCTTTGAGCTAGGATCATTAGCCTCCACTGTTGTTCCTCAATTTCTCTTTCTAATCTTTTCAACTCTTCTAGATCTAAGGTTTCCCTCTTCTCCAAATTTTTTATTTGCTTTTAATGCCTTCAGCCCCTCTCTTCTTCTACTACTACTAACTCCTCTATGGCGTCCTAGATTTTTTTAATCTCCCCTTGCAGGTCTTTATATAACACTACTAGCTCAGCATAATGTCATTGTAGGATCATGAGGTTCTGCATCTCTTCAACAATACTTACTTGCCATCTGTCTTCTTCTCCTTCCTTGGCCTTGAGCTCAACTTTAAGCTCACTTATCTCTTTTTGAAACAAGGACACTTTGCGGGTGTTCTCGAGTTGGAAAGCTGCTAATGTATCATTTTTAGCTTCTAGCTCAGCAATGGCCACCTTCTTTTCCTCTTTCTCTCTTTCCAACTGTGAAAGGAGTTCCTTGATGTAGTCATCATAATTGGCTTCTCATTGATAAACAAATGGCAAGGGCTATGTCTTCTTCTTCTCTCCTCTTGAGCTCCTCGGCTTCTTCATCAACTTTCCTCTTTCTCTCCTCTTCAGCCCTCTTGGACTCCTCTTTTATCCTTTTTGACGACTCCTTTTCTTTTCTCTTTCTTTTTTCTTCAGTGTTTTTGGGCTCTTTGTAGGTCTGCTCTCTTTTTCTTCCTGCTCTCTTCTTTGGCCTTCTCCTATGGAGTCTTTTTCCTTGACTTCTTGGCCCCGTCCATGGCTAGATGGTGCTTCCTACTCTTCTTCTTCATCACTCATTGTTCTCTCGCTAGACTACCCTTGCTCATGATGAGGTGGTGACATGTCTGGTGTTTCAATAGACTTCTTCTCCATCTTGAGCTTCCCCCAAAGCCTCTCTGATAATGGTTGTCAAGACCCCACCAAATCCTATGGTCGTGAGGCCTTGAAGGATGATGTCTTTCTTGCCCTAGAGGCTAGGGACCCTCCACCTGCGGGTCTTCATGATGTGGCTAGTGCCTTTACTGAAGTTTCAAGTCTTCCACACGAAGCCGTTCAAGTTCACTTCATCTAGAGACTTAGCCACAATGCTTTCCAACATTGGCATATTGATCCTACTCATCAATGCATTGTACCTTTAGCTAGAAAACAGGGCATGCACCATTTTGGCTTGCAGAGCTAGACCTCTAGATTAGGGATATATACCAAGTTGATGCCATCGTTAGTGTGGACCATGACTTTTTCCATTCCAAGCATGCTATATACATCCCTTTTTGGTTGTCTTTCCACCTTATTGGCCAGGCCCAACTCCCTCTCCACCAACTCTGGGATTAGCTCACTGGTGGGTATCTTCTCCTTGGCACACCGTTACAATTTCATGGTTCCTATTGAAGGTTTGGAGGAACTCCGTGCACTTTTCGTAGTCAATGGCGTGTCCAACCTTTTCCACATACTTCTACAACTTGCATTGGTTCACAATTCGCAGTATGGCTTGCTCCTCCATGACCATGTCCTCCAAATTCAATATGTGCTTGAACTTGAATTGGTTGTAGGCCCTCGTCTCCAGTGAGAGGTTATACTTTGCCTACTCTTCCTCCAAGAGAATGACAAATTGCTAGTTTTTTCCTATCTTGCCATTGTAGGTGCCTATCATGAAGCCACAACTCACCATTAGTGTTCTTTAAAACAATTTCTTACTGAAAGACACGTAGAAAGTGGTTGTGTGCTTACGGAAAATTAAAATGCTTAAGTACAGAAAGAGACTTTTTTTTCAAGCAGTCCATGCATTCAAACCAATTTTATGACACTTTTCCTTAATCCCAAGTTGTTTTTTTCTAAATCCATTCTTTTCTGCTAGTCTATTTTTATGTTAGACACTTTACCCCCCCCCCTCCTCCCCTGGGAGATGAGAAGAATCCTTCCTAGGATTTGAAGGGTTAAGGGCATATAACGCATGCTCATGGTGCTTCACTTTTGTATGAGCCAAGCGTAGAAGTTCGAGTTGTACTCCATATTAGCATAGTGGTCCATGTCGAAAGATTAGATGCCTACATGAGCGATGTAGGTGAGGACATCCATTAGGAAATCATCAAAGTCTATTTTTCCTAGTAATGTGTATCTCCTCCTCTTAAAATGTGATCTAAGTAGGGGTGAGTCATGATGTGCTCTTCTAGGGGCCGGTTGTTGCAAATGATGGTCAACATCCTATAGGAGGTTGGAGGTACGTAAATTGGGTTGTATTCTAAGGTCTTATTTGCATGTCTTTGCTCAATGTTGGCCATGATTTGGTAGCCCTCTTGCTCCCATTGAAGTTGGAGAGCATACCATTTTCACAAGAAAGAGGAGTCATCGACAGGGAGCTGTTTCAACTCCTCAATTTTCTGGTCAATGGCAAGGACCATGCCCTTGTCATAAGACGTAACGAGGCATTGCTTGCATGCTTGTTCCCAGGAAATCTCGGTGGCAATTAGTTCCTTAGCTGCATGGGGAGAATTAACAAATGCAAATTTTGATTCTTCCCATGAGCAAGACAGTGTGCATATCTCTATTGCTAAAGGCTCGTCGTCTAAAAGACCTAGGTCTAATCGGTCATAGCTTTTAGCAAGCATGGTAAATGTGGCATCTAAGCACCGAAGGCAAACAACCAATTCATCCCTCATATTTTTAGCTAGTTTTGAGGCCAAGGAAAGAATTTATCGTCATTCATATGAGGTTTTAAGGGGGGTTTGACTAGACTCGACAACTCAGCAACTGATGTCTATGGTTGTAGCTTCTCCTAAGTGTGCGTTCTAGCCTCTTGTGTGCTAAGCGTGGTTTGTGATTTTGACATTGTGCTGCCACATGTTTGTGAGGCTTTAGGGGCTCTAGCAGTGCTAGGTCAAGTCAATTTGGAGTCAACGAGTTTTGGTTTTGGTTGATAGACCCGTTGAGGCTCTGCAGGTTTAATGGTGTTGGGCTCTATGCAGCTTGAGTCCTTTGCGGCTTTAGTGCCTGATCTGTTATGGGGCTTTGTGTGGTCAAGTTTGAGGGTGGCATTTAAATAGTGTTGTTGACCATCTTGGCTTTAGGCACCCATATCTAGGCATTGCCCTTGTAATAGCCTTGTGCTTGCAATAAGGTCTTAGGGACCCATCATAGCTTTTGACCATTCATCAGTGCCTATAGTTTCTTCTTTGCCTCCTAGGTTTTGAGTATGAGTTCCTAGGTTTGCAAGGTCATGTTTGTATGCTTTTAGGTGATAGTCTTTGAAGTTTAGGCACCCAATTGAACTATGGTTTAGGGGCTTTAGCTTTGATCGTAGTGGTTTTACTGGCGGTTTAGCTTGGCTGATTGTGACAAGTCACGACCCCCCTCCTTAGGCTTAGTGGTGGGTTTCTCTACCAATGGCCTTCTGGGCTTTGATGGAGCTGCAGTGCCCTTGCTGAAAGTTGTGACTATTTGTACATTGCCGATAGCAAGATGAATACACTGAGACTCGTAGCCAACAGTATAATGTGCTTGCTTTTTAAACGAGCCTCCTAATACTGATTCCTTACCAGTATCTTTTATATTCGGTAACACATAAAAAAGTACGGGTATGATTTTAGACTCGATAGAGACTGCGACTTTGGACTTTCCTGAAAGAGCATACGATCGGCCCAAATGGGCTAAGTTTGGTGTTTGTGGCTTGTAGTTGTGGTCAGCCAATTTGAGTCCAATGATTGTGAGTTAAGATATTAAAATCAGCTCCCTCATCGATCAATGCATGAAAAGCATGTGTTTGTTGGGCAGTGACCATTATGCATAGGTAAGTAAGTGCTAGTGCCTCTTTGTTCTCCTCATCAATTTATGTTATTGTGTCCACTTGGACCTTCATAGGGGACTTTATCATGGGAGACTCGTGCATTGGATGTGTGGGAGGGTAGTCCTTCTTTATGCAGCTACTGTTGAAGAAGCCTAAGCCCTCTCCATCTAGGGTCTTGAGCTCTACATTGCCATTTTAGTTGATAGTGCAAACTTGAAAATGCCCTAATCCCCTAAACTTCATCTTCTATTTATGGCATTTTACTGAGTACAATAACACTAAGTCACCTTTCTTGAATTCCTACAAACCAACTCTTACGTCATTGTGCCTTTTTGCAAATCAGTGCATGGGTAGCTAGAAGTCGAATCTCTGATAAGCGTTCTAGCTCGATTAGGTGCTCTGTCCATGCCTCCTTTGCACCCCATCTCTCTTGGATGGCTACTCTCAGGGCTCGAGACAGAGAACTCTATAGGGAGAATAGCTTCAGTCCTGTAGGTTAGCTTGAAGGGAGTCTATCCTATCGCCGTTCTATAGGCTGTTTGATAGGCCCATAAGACTACCATCGATTTGTTGTCCCAGTCATTCCACAAGGCATACACTTCTTTGGTTAGGATGTCCACTAAGATCTTATTAGTAGACTCAACCTGGCCATTCGCTTGAGGGTAGTACAGTGAGGATTTTCAATGGATGATCAAAAAGTTTGATAGGAGGTAAGCAATCACTTCATTAATGAAGTGTGTGCCTTGATCACTAACTAGTTCAATGGGGCGCCCATGCTACTAGAGTGGCTAGAAAAATAGCAAATGAGCACCAAATTCTCATATTTGAGTAGCAAAAGAGTTGATTGTGTGAATAGACACAAGTGCTAAGAGCACTAGATGAGTGTCAATAGACACCGTGCTTATATCTTCTTCTTTGAGTCTTCCAAATCTTCAAAATCCTTCAAGATCTTCCAAAACTGAATCTTCCCCCCCTTGATTTGATGCTAGGAACTTTAGATTTGAGTGATAGGAACTTCAAAGTGTTGGAACTAGTGGGAAGATGAAGTGAAAAAAGCTTTGAAGAAAGTTGGCTACGGAGAACTAAGAATGAGGATTTCTAGCAGATTGTTTTTTCTTAGATTAAGTAGCTACAGTAAATAATTTGGGCTCAAAATTTATTCAGAGGAAGCTCATGTGATGGGATTCAAATGCCCTATAGGCATAGAGAATCACAACATGCAGATGCAAATCCAATTGTATGATAGCACGAAAGCATAAAATAGGACATCAACCACAAATTTCTAAAATGTTGAGCCCTGGCTAGGACAATGTTGGTGTTTGATGTGCCATAGAGAAGCTTTGGGAGTCAGAAAACACTTTCCCAGAAGGAAGCACTAGAAGATATGGCCTATAGAGAGAGATCTAGAAGCTCCAGCTGAGGTATGTCTTGTTGGCTATGGCTACCATGGAAGGTCAAGTGGAGATCGAGGTGGAAACTGAGCTCATGAGCTGACAATGAGCTAACCAAAAGTGAAGAGGTGGTCCAAGGGAGATGAGCCATGCTCATCATGCCTCTAATACCATGTTGAAATGCATGGATCTAAGCATGGCTATGGTGGCTTGAAGACATAAATTGAACTCATGAAGACATATAGATGAAGATAGAATGTCACACAAGTGAATTAGATTCAAAGATTGAGACTTGGGCTCATAAACACAATCTTGTGTGTGCCGACAATGACATAGACACTTGAGTGGAATGATAAAAGTACTATGACATTGCATTCAAAATGCATGGAAAGTACAATGTTTTATAGCTTTAGGATAGGTAGCACTATGCACCACTATGCTTATGGGATCCAGTAAGCATGCATGTCCTTGGCCCAATTGCTCAATATAAAGAGGCACACTGGGTGTGATTGCCTAAATCTCAACAACAACAAGCAAGGGTATCTCCAAAATGACTAAAAAAAGCTATAAGCTTTTTGTAAAAGAAGGACACAAAGAGGATGGGTATCTTAGGTTCTTCATCCTCATCCAACTTTTTTTGCAATTCTAATTTGAGACAGGTCCATGATGGAAGATGATATTGAGCAAGTATTTGCTCCTAGTTAGTCCTCACTTGGAGGCCCCCTTTAGAAGGATGACTAAAGATGGTCGATTGATGGTCATGATGTGGTTTTGTAGGGATATTCATGACAAGCAAAGAGATATGCTTTTGTATGGATATTCATGATAATCAAAGAGAAGTTAGCTAATTGTACTTTGTGAGATCAGGGTTTGAGTAAGATGAACAACAACATTAGCATCTTCTCCAATGAAAATTTGCATTGGCTTGATCACCCAATGCTTGGGTATCTACAATTCTATATATTACCATTATTATATGTCCTAGGATGTTGAGGGTTCTTTGGTGCTTAATGTAGTATGCAACATGGTGGATATTTAAGAGATTCTCTTGGGTCTCCCTTTTTAGCCATACACCAATGTGTACTTCATCGCATAGGTCACTCATGGTCTAAGAGGGGGTGTTATTTTTATATATATCACAAGCATTAGGCATTGTACTTATGTCCATTGGCAGATGCTACAATGGAACCATCGGGTGGCTATTCACACTAGCCAACTTCATTGTATAGGTCACTCATGATCTAAGGGAGGGTGTTAGTTTTATATATATATCATAAGTATTGGGCATTGTACTTATGTTCCCCTATAGGCTATAAATAATAGATATTGTGCTCTAAGGACAAGAGGGAATTAATCATAGTAAGAATCCTTTTGGAACCCAAGAAAACACCAAAGCTACTAGAAACACTAAAATAGTTTCTGAGGCTATCAAAAGGACCACTTCATCTAGAAGAAAGCGGAGATCTAGGGCATATCCTTGCATGCATCAATGAAGACGATGTTGTAATGGGTTCCCAAAGCATTGCTACATGTTCGATGGTTTTATTTGGGAATTTGTTAGATTTGGTTGCCGAAACCATCCACAAAGCCGCCTCCATTGACCACAACCCAAGTCCCATTAAAATCAAGGTAAAAGGAAAAGAGACCCAAATATAGGTCTATGTCAAGGACCAAGATGCTTGAAGAGCTGAAAACAGCCATTATTGATTGTCAAAAAGCTAGTTCTTGTGATGCCAGCATCCACAATTCAAAAGAGCAATTGCTTGAGATAGTTTCTAATTCACATGAGCAACTAGTAGTCTCTAAGAAGTCATTAAGTATCGAGCAAGAAATAAAGTGGCCACTTCCTAATACTTGTGCTCATGCTAAAATAGCCAATCCAAAGAAGGAGAAGATAGAACCCTTAAGTATTGACAAGCAACAACCTTTATTTGTTGTTGGTCCTTCAAAATAGCTAAATCTCCCCTAGAAACACAAAACCTTTGTCACCCAATCTCAAATTGAAAATCTAGTAGCACCAGCCTAGTGTAGTTGCTCAATCTCGGAAAATGGATCCCCAAGAGACAACCAAGAACATGTCAAAGGTTTAACGACCTCCCTCTATAAGCATTGTAAAAAATCCTAGAAATTCCAAGACCAAGACTATTTCCCATCAATCCAAGGATCCTATAAATTTATAAGTCTATCCCAAAATTTATAAGTCTATCCCAAGATTTTGAAAACAATCCAAATTTATATGATGGGTGGATCTCAAAAGCTACAAAATACTAACCCTTGTATATAACTCACCTTAGTTTCCTTGTATATATTCTTCTTTCATTGCACTAACAAGAGCCAAAGCCTTTTGAATTTTGGAACAATGCTACAACTTATGTGAGGGCAAGCTCAAAGATACGAGATCACAACTTTGCTCAAGGTACAATGGTGAAATGTAAGAAATTTGTTTGTAAATCTTTCTATCTTTTGACTTTGAATCTAGTGCACGATATTCTCAAAGCTTCACCAAGTGTATGCAAGAAAATGAAGGTGTCAAAGCAAAACACTATACATTCAAGACTTGACAACAACATCATGGAAAATAGAAGAGATGTGTTGATTCAAGCTATGACACATGAAGACAACATCATCAGTCATTAAAAAATCATTTGAAGATTCAAAGCTATGGTAACCTCATGGCAAAAAAATCATTTGAGTGACTCTAACCACGATGACAAAGACATCCAAGAGCCATTGAGAATGACATCCCAATTTCTTCATCAATAGTGTACTTTGATTGCAACATTTAATGGTCATCTATTTCTTGAGGAGAAGTTGCAACTTGTTTCATCAATAAGTACACAAGCCTTCATCACAAAGGACATGTTCTTCTTCAATAATCACTTCATCAATAATAAGACAATGGGCTTTCCATGTTCCACCTCACTACTTAACCTTCATTGTGCACACTCCTATGCATTGCTTCATTCTTGTGTGCCAAGTTTACTATCTCCTTGCTAGCCTTCAAATCTCTCATATTTCCACTTCAATTTTGTAAGGCTACCATCCAAAGTTGTCTACCATTGTACTATTCAAGAAAGATTAGTCTGGGAAAAATGCACCAAAAAATAGAAAAATAAGAAAAAAAAAAGAGAAAAGAGAAGAAAACTATATATGCACACACATGTACTGCACTACACCTAGGGGCCCTCAAGTTGGATGCGTCGGGTGACCTTGGTCAATTGGCTTTGTCTCTAACCCCTAGCTCTTTTCCCCTTTTCCTCCACATTTACCCAAGGAACTTTAAGGTCCATACATAGGGAGCCTTGAATTACCATGGTTAGAGACCTGTCTCCTTGAGTCACTTGTACCTTATTCCTTTTCACTTCATTCAGCCTAGTGCTAGCACATAACCTTGAAGCAAGTTGGAAAAGCTACTTCAATCAAAGGATAGAAATTCTTCCATCGAGAACCATGTGCTTTAAGAGCTTATTGGATTCGACGTCATCTTTTGTCCATCTCCCCAATGGTATCTCCCCCACGTCTTCATCAACTTCCTTTTTCCTCAATCATGCTACTTATTCCCATCTTCACCAAGTTCAAGATTCCTTTCCTCATCAACCATCCTTAATAGAAGAACCCATGGAGTAGTCTTTTAACTACGTATTAGCATTTGTACACATGTGTACTCGCATAGTATCTGCACCATAACCTATTCACATTTTTTGGGTCCTCAAGTGTGGGGCAATATTTTGGGTGACCCATTTGCCAAACCAATAATATTCTATGTCATATGTACAAATAGAAGACTAGCACTCTCCCCTAGGAAGTGATTGCACATTAGATTTTACTTTACACATACAAATGTTCATGGAGAATCCTAAGCCATCACTTCTAACCTCAATATTGACTCTCTTGTCTTTTGCAAAATTTCCAATTCATTTTCCATGGCTATTCAAACTTTATCCCCTAGGAGGTATCACCATCAAGTATATTCTCAAGCAACAACAACAACTTCTAAAGCCAAGTCCCTAGATAATATTGTCATATTTGTGATTTAACACCATATCTACAAGTTGCTTTGTACTCTCAACTGGAACACATATTCGTTAGTGCTAATTCTTTATCCACAACATTTATTTCTCTCCATTAGGACTGTTACTTTTTCAAGGATACTTCTACATCATTACCATTCTAGCATTCCACATCTACCTTTGATGTGAGTGCATGTGGATTGGCACTCATCTTAGAGAAGGGGGAATAATGTTTACAATATTTTGTGAAGGCTAAAGTCAAAGTAAAGTGAAAGCTAAAGTGTATAATTTATTTGATGGTGGATTATTATCTTGGTACACTTTAATGATTATTTTTGGATACTTGTAGTATCTATGTACGTCATGGATATCAATTTATGATGAATATATTGATTTGTGGGAGTCAAACTCACTCCTGTATCATCATCCACAGTTGTATTTGTCACACCCGCAATTGTTGCATGGATTGCATACATGGATTTGTGACTTGAATAGCATAGACTAGGTCTAATTAGGATAAGGATAAAGCATGCTTCAAAAAATGAGTGGCTAGATCCCACAAAGTGGGTGGGACACCCAAAGGAAAGTGCAAATCCTAATTCACAGGGGTACAAACCCTAAAATGAAAAGTGGAACACAAACCCTAAAATGAAAATAGGGTGTTAATTAGAGGGGTAACCTAACCCTAATCCTAATTTGTGTTTATGTAAGGTGTGGGAGGTCTTAGTTGTATTTACTCTTTTGGTGCATCCATGTTGTGAAAGCTTTATTAGTGCATCTATTCTATCACCTTGCCTTCATTGCTGAGAGTGACTGAGAGAGGGTGAGTGAGAGATGTGTGGAGTGAGAAACTAAGGAAAGGTGAAGCTCTTCATCATCATCTTGTTTTCCTCTTCTTCTCTACTAGCTTCTCAACTCGTTGGTATGCTAGTGGTAGATATGAAGTAGTGGTAGATATGAAGGAATGATGGTATTGGATCATGTTTCTTGGGTCATGGAACCATCTTTAAGTCTTCAAGCTTTCAGAATATAATATGGAAAGGTAAGATAGATGAGTGCACTACACCTCGAAGCTAAGCTTGTATTCTTGCTTTCTTTGGATAGAGAGAAGTATGCATGGTTAGTTAGAATGGAGTGTCAATAGACAAGGTGAGAGATTTTCTATAGCCTGAGTTGCAACTTCTAAACTAATATAAGTTTGTTATCCAATGTTCCGACTATTGTGGATTTAACCCAACACCTACCCATTCATGCATCATAGCATCCAATGCCTCTTGGGCAGCTCACTTGGCTTCCCTCCCTTTTGCAAATTTTTGGCATTTTAAGGCAAAATTAAGCTATCTAGCCTATCAACAATGAATTTTTAACTAAAATTTTTAATAAAGTTTTCCCATAATTTTTCACTTGTATGATGCATGTGATGCTGTCATTCGACAAAGGAGAAATACTAAGTGGCCAGTTGCCTCAATAACTGAGCGTTCATTCTACTTAATCATTGAGTTTTCAATTTTGACATTATAAATTTAATAGTTACAACATCATACACAAATGCAATATGAGACATTCAAGGTAGAATAAAAAGGAAAGGTTTTTAATTACATATCAAAGTTTATAAAGTACATTGCATTATGGTGCATATTATAAAGACTCTAGGCCTTTGGCATGGCTAATCTCTATCCCCTCTTATCCTTTTAGCTAATCACATATCTCTTTACATGATGGTCACTTGCTTTGGCATGAATTATGCATAAATATGCATCCTCAAAAAGAGCAACAATATATTTTTCTATGGCTTTCTAGATAGCCTCTAGTGAAACCCCTTGCATATGGAATCGATCTCTATAAGAGTGAAGGATTTTCTTTATTAAACATGTAAAGGAGAATTTCTTGATTAGTAGGTATGTGCTCTTTTGTACTTGTAGATCTCTCTGTGGGCTGCTAGATGATAATTCTTCCTCCACTTTAGCCTTTGCCTTAGGACTCATTTGGTTGGACCTCATCGTGGTTTTTGTCTCTGTGCTTGTTGGGGTGGAGGTTGTTAAAAGGTTCACAAGAACCCACAACCAAATTTATGGGCACAGTCTTTAATCTTTATTTAGTAATTAACCAACCTATTTTGTGGTAGGACTTCTTTATTTTTGTCTATAAAAGGAGGAAGTGTGGCCACAATTCATTATCCATTCATATATTTGTAGATTCTTGGTGTGGAAAGAGGGAGGTTGTGGAGTGTGTGAGATAGTGCTCAACCATTGTACTCTTTTCATAGTGGATTCTTATTCCTAGTTACATCTTGCACATTGTCTCTTTCATTGATCTTGTGTCTTTCATTATTAAGTACATTTTGCTCTTCTAACATGGTATTAGATGTTAAGGTTGGTTGTAGGAGATTTTTCCATTGAGTGTTTGCATCATGTGGTGTCATTTCTACTTGTAGACTTGTTTATTTTGGTACCTAATACTTGACATGTAGATGCCTATCTTGTCACTAATCCATCATTAGTGTATGCTTGTCTTTTACTCCGTTAGGTGTCTATGTCATTAAGAGTTGGTTTCATTTGTGTTTTACGACAAGTTAGATGGCCACTATTGCAATCGATTTGTATTGATGTTTGGTTGCAGTTAATGATGCATTTGACATTTTCATATGTGAGTATCAATCCTACATTTGTTGTTCTTTGGAGCCATCACTTGTACTGGCTTTGACTTTACTTCTGTGTTCCTATTTTTCTGTTTGATCATCATCATTGGGATACCACCGTGTTGAACCTGCACTTTGACTAGCTTTGAGTTGGCTATGTTTTGATATTGATCTTTGGGTGTTTAATTGGTTTGTAACATGTCTGCCTAATGATTGTCCAGGCATGTTTTTAGCGGTCCATCGAGAAATCAATCTTAAGAGTTGTTGTCCAACACTCCCATGAAATGTTTCGAGTTTTGTCGCCTAGGGTTTCTCGATTCCGCCTCGCAATGGAACATTCGCGACTGAATCCACTAGGATTTGACTTGAAATCTGGGTTCCTAGTTGTCAGGGTCTCTTAACAACATTCTAGCATCGGATCTCGGACATCCTACTTTACATAGAGATACCCAAGCCAAAGCAAACCCATGCCGCACTTGGTTCAAAGAGAATGGGAAATGAGAGGGATGCGCTACTCAAACTCTCTGCCCATGGGGCATAATCCCATTCCGGTCCTCTAAAATGGCATGAAATCGGGTTTTAACCTTATATTATCTAAAGCTCATACGATTGTAGAATCTTGTGAGAAGCCTCCCAATTCTCTGGGATCACCCTTCCATAGGATAGACTTGTCGGGGTTCCATCCACCCGCTTCCCTCAATAGGCATTCTTTAGTTATCTAATTAGGTCCTAGCACATTTAAGTGTGACATTTAAAATCAACTTCCTTAATGAAGCCCCTTTAGAGAATAGGGTTTGTTTGTATAACTTATAGCACTGACATGAAAACAATTCAAATAGGTTCCTTGGAAACAACTTTATATTAGCATTCCTTCCCGAGATGTAAATCTTATCCAAAAATGACGTTTACCGCAATCCATGAGGATGCATCTTATTTCTTCCAAGTTCCTACCTTTGCACTAGTAACAAGGCCTTGAGAATCCATCTCGAGTCACGTAGATTGTTTGAGTAGGACCCAAAGGCAGTGAATTTACAGCCAGAGTCCCCCCTAGCATCCAAGCATCCTCCTACATTCAAACTAACCCACGGAGATACATCTCATAGCGGGTTCAATCCATGTTCTCATCATGGTTATTTAGAACCCCCTTGGCTAGGGCTGACGGCCGGCTGGTGGTTGTTGGCGCGCCCTCCATGAATTCAACCTGATTCATTATTCAAATTTCTTTTGTGAGCTTGGGTAATAATACATTCCTTCCACAAACAGTGATTCTAGATTTACAAGCACAAACAACAACGAAAGTGAGTGCTTGGGACATCTGCTAAGGTGGAGTCCCTATCTTTGACGGTTAGCATTTGCCCTTCCTGGGTCTTTCTTGCCTTGGCATCAATTTCCATTATCCTCTAAGGAATAGAAAATACCCTCTTTTTGACCCCACTCCTATGTGATAGGAGCCAGCAATTTTGCAAATGGATCTATATCCGAAAGTTCTTAGATGGTAGCTGCCTTAGCTTACTAGCCTTTAGTCTAGGGTTCTTATCTTGGGAATACGACACTCGAGTTTTTTTGTATTAACATCGAGTTGTATTATGGTTAAAGGTGATATCTCCAAGGTCATTTTGGATTTACCACGGCCAGATGCAAGATAGAAACCAATGAGGGGTTTACTTGTCTCTAGGTCAGCCTATGTTTATAACAATAGCTTGGTTTGTTTACAGCTAAACCCTAATTAAGTCGAATTGGACCCTAGCCTTATGTAACATATAGGGTTTCACTTATCGATTTGCCTCAGACAATTAAGTTTGGCAATTCATATGCGCATCTTATATCTATCTTTAAGATGAATCCCTAGCATGTAGTGTAACTAAAACTGTCCACGGATGCCACACAAAACGAGATGTGAGTCCTTCCTAATTTGATGATGCAATGTGGCTCTTCTATTCTTGGAAATTCATTTCAATGGGCTCATGCAAATCATAAATAGTGATTGTATTTTTTTTCTTTGTGCGAGGAACATGAAATCATCATGCCTAATGCAAATGCAAGTCGTCTTTCATTAAGGGTTTATAGGATGCCATCGTCTTGGATGGTCTTGCATATTTGCAAATTTCGCGATGCAAAAGCATGATTTCTTCCTAATGATGACTATGCTTTGTCGTCCCAATAACCCATTTTTCAATTTCTTTTACCTCTCAAGCATGCCAGTGCTAGTGCATAAATCTAATGCTCTATGAACACAATCAATAAAGTCCTTGATTTCAATGTGCACCAATGCGTAATCTTTTGTGCAAGTTGTTCGTTCTAAAACATGCCAGAGTGCAATAAAACACAATACCGAACATGATTTTCGTATCTTTAGGCAAATCCATGGGCTATTTTTAGACTCCCACTTTTAGTGAGTCCATTCACATTGATTGTCTATTTTTTGACCCTTTGGTCCATATACCCTTGTGCCCTAATGTAGACTATCTCTTGAGCTCTTAACCCCATCAACATCTTAGCATAGTGGTCCATTACCTACTATTAGCATTACGATCGAGCTATCCTATGGACCATGTCCACCCAAGATTCTTATCTTGACAACAAAGTGCAAAAATAGACATTATCAATGTTAAGTTAATTGAAAATATGACCTTACAATTCTAGTCAAAACATGACCTATTCACAGTGGTGCCTTTTTATTCCATGCTAGTGCTCCTCTCTTCCATGCAACATTATCCACAACCCTAGAAAATTTGTTTGTTTTCATGAACAATTGATAAGGCAATTATGCTAATACCTTAGTGTCACAATTAAACATACACTTCAAATTCTTGAGATCACCACCCAAGTGACAATTAACATTGAATTCTCTAATTCCTTCTATGTAAAGCTTCTCACCACTTGTTTGCCAAAAAATTATATCCAAATATGGAGTATGTTGGAAGATTCAAGAGAAAACATCATGGGTATCCTTTGGCACTTTAACTGCTGCTAGCCACCAAATTTTCTTTTTCAACTACACACTAAATGGTCGAACAAGCATGCTAGATAGTTCATGGCATAATTCATCAATGTAGGACCCACTCTCTTCAACGTGCATCCCTTTATGGTTTTGTATTCATCAAGCTTGATAACAAACTCCAAGGTTTTAAAAAAACTTGGAAATTATAGTTGGCATGAACTTAGTAGAAACAAGTGTGTTATATTGCATCTATAATGTCATATTAGAACAAGTCAATACCTTATGAGCATTACACCTTGTAGAAACAAGCCATGATTAACTGGATCAACAAAATATTGTTACAGTTATCATAGTCAATCTTTCTAGCTTTAGTTCCCTTCACTTTCATTTTGTAAGTGATTAAGAAATATTCTTCTATTGAATAAATAATTGATACATTTCGAGCTCATCTTATAGCTCTAAGCCAAAATGGATGAGGCAAAATCATATCCTTTATTTTATTACGAGCCAATGCATTTGCTATCATATTGTATATGACCTCATAGCCTTGTTGGCTAATCACTGCGGTGGTTGATCACATGCTATTTGAACTTCTTCTATGGATAAACTATTTAGAATATCCATAAGAACCTCATTCAAAGCAACAAGGTGGAGGGCTCAATGTGGAGGGTCCCTCAAAATTCTAACCAAATGTTTACATTTTATTAAGAATGCCTTTTTAAAACTCCATATGCTAACCCTCACCTTGGCCTACAACATCATCAAAAAAAATTCTTAAAAAAGAGACATTTCCAAAAAATGTAGTAAATTTAGATGTTTTTTAATAGGAAATGACAAACCTTAATGCTTGCACATGCCTTTTTTGCACTCCATTGTTCAAGCATAGTGATACCATTGGTAATAATCAACATTTCCTTTTCTTATAATCCATGGGAGTTTGCTTGCACCTTTGTAACTTTTCTTCCACAATGTTATTATCATTGTCTATTTTCTCCAAAAGTGATTTTAGTAAATCATTCTTTTTCTTCAAGGTTGAATTTATTTACATGTCCTTTACTACCTCTTGTCCCTAATCTTTACATTGCTTCAATTCTTCTGATTCTTGATCTTGAAGGGGTTTTTGAAACGGATTTAAAGAACTCTAGGATTGTAACGAAGATTGATGAGTGATATATAATATTGATTGATAATATTGATACATATGAATATTTCACCTAAGCAATTTCAATAACCTAGTAGACCATTTTCACCATCCCCAACAAAATTGAGCGATAAAGAAGTGGAATTGAACGGTGGATTTAGCCTAGTGCTAGGGTCATTGTAAAATATTTTTCTTTTTTTCTAAATGATACTGAGAAGCAGTTATTGTATCTAGGTTATTCTTTCTCTAAGGGGACTTTGTAAAATATTTAGGAACAATCTACCCAAAAATCAATATTTTTCTTTTTTTCTAAATGATACTGAGAAGCAGTTATTGTATCTAGGTTATTCTTTCTCTAAGGGGACTTTGTAATAACATACTCTTCATCTACATGTACATGCAAATCCACCTTCATCTTTCGATTGCTTATGTCTCGAAGTGGTTCCATTAGGAAATGCAAGGCACGAGAGGAAATTGAGTAGATTAAGTTTTCAGTATAACATTGATTTAGAAGGGTTAGAGGATAAAAGAGAGCATGAAAAATACTTAGATGCATATATAATATAGTTAGGCACCGCTAGAGATGGAAAATATAATGTTGTGAGAGGAGAAAAAAATGTCACTTTTTGGGATCGTAATTAGTTTGCCTTGGTGATGTGGCACATAGGAGGAGTAGTGGAGTATAAAGTGAATATGTAACTACCTCTACATATAGGTATTAGAAAGTATAAAATGATTTGGAGGGCATTTAATGTAAAAAATGTACAAAAAATGAGTATTTTAACTTGCAATATGATTGGGTAACTTTTTTAAAAAATAAATCTATTTTTTAATGAAATTTTTAAAAATTCAAAGAATGGGACAAAAACAAATTAAAGTAACTAATGTGGCACTTTTGAGAAAGTGGTGGTTCGATCTTGAAGGATGAGTTGATTTGGAGGACATTTAATGCAAAATATATATATAGAAAATGAGTATTTCACTTGCAATATGATTGGGTGCCTTTTGAACAAAAGAACCCATTTTTTGTGAATTTTTTTGAAAATTCATTTTCTCGGACAAAAATAAATATGTGTTGCTGATGTGTCACTTTTGGAAGAGTGACAGCTCCATCTTGGAGGATAAAAAAGGCTAGTTACTAGGCTGAAAAGAAAGGGACAACCCCCTTCTTTCTAGGTAGGGTCCACCACAAAAATTAGGGTGAAGCCTAGGAATGCAAGGGGGCTAGGGGAAAAAAAGGGATGCAATGATGACCATTAAAGATGGACTAATCCAAGATTAAGGATTCTTAATCAATTTCTTACGATGCCCTTTTTTAGTCTATATTCCCCCTAATGTACTCTTGTTGGATTGTGGACTTATTACCTATTGGTGGCCTCCTCCGAGGTGGCTCTCTTTGCTGCCCATTCTCTTTTGAGTTCTTGGTGTTGCCTTGCAAGGTGGCTTTAAGAGGCAATTGCCACATCCATTAGGCTTAGGGCCTCTACAACCATCTTCTTACCCTTACTAGAGATTTTTGGTCTTCTTTTCAATTTTGACCCTAACATGTCCATGAACTTTTCTTCTCTCCTTTGTATATCCTCTAAGGACTCTTACATGCCTTGGAGTATATTCTTGTGGTCCTTGCATTCCCCTTATACCTTCTACAATTCCTTGACGGACTCTCTAATTGCTAGTTCAAAGTCTTCTTCATATTTCTATTTCTTCTCCTTGTGTCTCCTCTCTTCTTTGTTTGA
Organism: Lygodium microphyllum; assembly: GCF_053477565.2. Lineage (NCBI taxonomy): Eukaryota > Viridiplantae > Streptophyta > Polypodiopsida > Schizaeales > Lygodiaceae > Lygodium > Lygodium microphyllum. Next base: position 21,197,987 of record NC_141158.1, on the reverse strand, counting down.
TTTGCCTCTTCATTCCTCTTCCTCTTTATCACCATGCTCATATTATTGCTAGTGGTGGCCTAATTTGAGCTTTCCTCCTATTCATCTCTTCTATCTTCTAGTCATTTGTCGATACTATTTCCTTTGGGGGACTAAAACGACAGATGATCTGCTCAAGTAGGAAACTAGCAATCTCTTTTGCATTGTCTTGCCTCGTCACCCGTGCTTCTGACCACTTTGTAAAGTAATCAGTTGCTACTATAATGTATCTTTTTTGAGTAGTAGACGACGGGGTAATAGGTCCCACAAAATCGATGCCCCACTTCTCAAATGGAATGATAGCCATAATAGGCATAAGTGGACGCTTCCTATTCTCTCGACTATCATGTCTTTGACATGTATCACATCTCTTAACATAGTCAAATGAATCCTGGAAGATGGATGACCACCAATAACCAGCTCGTAAAGCCTTTTGTGCCGTCAACCGCCCAGCAAAGTGCCATCCACAAGCGGAGTCATGGCACTCTTCCAAAATAAAGGAAACCTTGTCAGGCATCACACATCGGCAATAGATATCATCAACACCTCGCCAATATAATGTCCCTACGATATATTTTCATAATGGATCGCTTAATGTCTATATCATAAAGGCGTGACAATAAACCTTGTGCAAAAATTAACTAATGAAGTTATTGTTACAAATGAAAATAAATCTGAGCATATATGTTTTCATAATGGATCGCTTAATGTTTGTATCATAAAGGCATGACAATAAACCTTGTGCAAAATTAATGAAGTTATTTTTACATGTTATCATAGCATGGTAGCAAGCATGTTTAAATCACTAAAGTATGCCATGATACTTATGGAAAGCAAGTGGATGATCTCTTGATGAAATCATCCTATGGTTAGGTGGACCTAATTAGCCGTGTGGCTTTCCCCAAGACTTAGAAAAAGACCATAAGCGTGACTTTCCTAGAGTTAGTCCTACAAGTGATTAAGCACCATTTTAGGGGGGTGGTGTGAGACTATGCCTTATGGGCAAAGGGGTTGTCATTTATGTCCCCCTCATTTCTTGCTCTCATTGAACCAAGTATGGTGCTTGACTACCTCAATCTTTGATTATTCACAAAATGCATTCATTTTAAGCTCAATGTTAGATTGCTGCTAGAGATCAAAGTTGTGTCCTTACGAACCCATTGGATGATCTCACGGGATAAGGCTATGGACACTATGTTGCGAGGTAGACCTAGGGAACACCTAGTCACCTAAATTTGTACACCCAAGGATAGCTCAAATGGTGGTGACTACGATTGAGTCCCTAGACGACTACCAAACTGCCCTCCTTAAGAATTAGGGTTGGCTATGTTTCATATCACTTCAAGGATCAACTAGGCTAGCCATCACTTGTGCCCGATTGATACCAAATTTCATCCATAAGGGGGTCAAGCCTAACCATTACTAGGTAAATGCTAACTCATGTTAACAACCAAAATTAAGAGCATCCCAATATTCTTCTATTCACCCAAATAAAGAAGAGACATGACACAAATTTCTACAAGGATGATGTTTAAAATCTCTATAAGGAATGACCCTTTAAATTTGAAGCCAACTACCATATTAATTGTGGGGAATAACATATACACTTGATGCTCCACCAAGCTAAGGTGATTTCCATGTTTAGAAATGAAGGCTCAATTGAAAAACACTCGCAATTGACCAAACTAACCCATGCCGCTCAAGCTTAACAAGCAAGAAAATGCCCTATTGCAACTACTAATGGCTCAAGATAAAAAATTGGTCCCAATCAACAAAAAACAAAATGATCAATCACTAATGATAGATATAAAGTAGATGCCCATGGCATTAAAAAAGAAAGCAAAACCCACCAAAGATATACCTAGAACACATATGCAATGCACAAAGCATAAGAAGAGTTGTATGGAAGATGTGTCACCTTGAAGTGACCCTAGTCACAACACAAAGATACAATAAGGGCAATCGTCACATAAAGATACCCAAGCCATGTCTCTCAAGCCACCCAAGCCCCTCCTCCAACTTGTGCCTTGTAACACATAACATAGGGCATCATGTAGATGCACCATTTCAGCCAAATAGCCTAGGTCTATGATGGAGAAGCCCAACAACCCAAGCAAGCCATCTTGATGTATAGATCCAAATCAATGTAGCCCTACCTAAGGTAGAGCTGGTCTTGTTCACCCCGAATGACCCATGTCCATAGCAATTTGACTAGGGTGCAACCCAAATAACAAACCATGCTAAAGAGTCAACCCCAAACTGTGCTAATAAGGAAGTTGAATCCATGACCTCAACTCATGATGCATGGCCTTAGAACTCAAACGACAACAAAGTTCCTATTGAAATAGGTTGAGAATCATAATTCAATTTCCTAATAGAAATACTTAGCAACAAAGGACCCAATTTATTAGTCAAGTGATTAAGCACGTGCTCTTCATGTTCCTAATCATCCACCAAAACCCCATATTATCCATAGGCAAATGGCCAAGTAGAGTCAACCAATAAGACCCTAATCAACATATTTATAAAAATAGTCTCTAGCTCATGAGTTAACTGGGACAAACAACTTATGGTTCCTTTATGGGCATAACAAGCCATGTACAAGATAGCCACAAGTCAAACATCCTTTAGGCTAACCTATGGCACTGATGACATCATGCTCATGGAATTATTAATCCCCAATCTACATATTACAACACAAGAATTCCTTGAAGGAAAAAAAGTGTGCATTGAATGCGGATTCTAGCCACTCATGCGCTTATTGTTGAAAAATCCCAAAGAAAGGCTTGCGTCAATAAACATGTCTAGCAACAAAAATTTGAATAAGGAGAATCAATCCTCCTTTATCCACTTAAAGGAAACAAGTAGAATCTTAAGTTGTTCAAAGGGCTAGACCTTACTAAGTTTGGGTGATTAGCTAAACCAAGAATGCACATCTCAAAACAGTTGAGGGGGAGGGGATCAGCCACTTCAACAAGAGCTGCATTAAGAAGTACTATCCCCAAGGCCCCCAAAATGTGAACAACCTCTAGGGTCCATTGAAATATGAACAACCTCTAGGACCCATCAAGCCTATAGTTGACCACATCATGCGATAAGTTCCCTTGTCACAAGAATATAAAGACCTAGTTGATCCACGTAACTTCGAATTGAGGGTATTTGTAAGAAGAAATCTCAACAATAAAGAGGAATTGGTTGTGCCACCAACCTACCTTAGGATCAAACTCCCAAAAAAGGCTCTAATTGTAACACCTTGCTCTATAACATTTGGGATCAAGTAGTTCAACCACCACTTGTGTGCCAAACTTCATAAAAAGGCTAGGCCTACTCACATTGCTACGGAAACACAAACTTATGTTAACATTGAGAACCTAAAGCATATGAATACTCTTCTACATTCTTCTAAACAAAGATGACATAGGCCACAAATGCTTCTAGGATGACCCTTTAAATTTCAAACCACACACACTGTCAGCAAAACCAACCAAATTGTCCATGCCACCCAAGCCTAGTAGACAAAATAGATGCCCTTATGCACAACTACTAGTGCACAATATAAGAAATGGCCCCAATTAGCAATAACCAAATTATCAATCACCAATGTAATACACAAGCCCAATGCTAATGGCATCTAAAGAAGTAGTCAAAACCCACTAAAAACTTACTTAGACCATGCATGCAATGTAGAAAGCACAATAAGAGTCACACAAGAAGATGCGTCACCTCGAAGTGGGTATCCAAGGCTGTATTTATGGCAAAAGAATACTATGAGGGCAATCAACAAACATGGATACCCAAGCATGTCTCTCAAGACATCGAAGCCCCCCCCCCCAACATGAGTCGAGCATGAGCAGCATAACACACAACATAAAACATAACGTAAACACGCTTCTTTAGCCAAACACCTAGGTCTTTGACAGAGAAGCCCTAAACTAAGAAATCCATTTGGGTGTATAGATCCAAATCTATCAAATCCTTACCCAAGGTAGAGCTAGTATCATGCACCCCAATGACCCACATTTACAACAATCCTATCAGGGTGCAAGCTAAATATAAATTACACTAAAGAGTCAACCCCCTGAGCATTTTAATAAGGGATTCAAACCATGACCCCAACTCATGATGCACGCTCTCATAACTCAAATGATATTAGCCATCAAAGTAATGAATCTTTGGCTGTCAACTTGCCCCTAACTAGCATAACCTAAGAGAAAAGAAGATTCACGGAGGATCATAAATCAAGCAGGCCATAGATTTTGGAAATGAGGAAAACCACAAACATCATTACAGAAGCTTGCCTCTTTAAATAGGGACAAGATTACATTGGACACATTGCATTGGACCAAGTTTGACTTGCCATATCTCAAATCCTTATTCTTCCAACTCATCATCCTCATCTCTACACACTCAAAAGACTAGTTCATATTATATTTCCATACAAAGAAGGCACCACTCTTCTATATGCTCAAACAAATATTCTAACACCCCCCCTTGGTGCCTTATTCAGCTAATTTAAGGTGGTCAAGTAGTTAAATGATTGATTTTACAATAACTAATTGTTCTCCCCCTCATTGGGTGCATTCTATGGTTGCAACTAGTAGGTGGTCATGCTCTTTGTCTTCAGTCTTTAGTCTTAAAAAAAGGCATCCTTTTGTCGTTTTGTCTTTGTTGTTTTTTCCCATGATATTTAATTGTCTTTTGAACTTGCATGCTTCTTCATGGTGTCCAATTTTCTTACATTGATTGCATTTAGATAGGTGCTCCAATTTGCATTTGATGATGTTGATGTGTAATCTCCTTCCATGGTGGTAGCATTGTTGAGGTTTCTTCTTTGTAAAGAACATGGTGTCCTTGCCTATTGATACATTAGTCTACCCTTTAAGTTCCTTTTCTTTCAATAGGATTGATGATATGCAACCCTCCAGGTTAAATGCTTCATGTGTAAGGAGATAATATTTTAAGGATGCATAATTTTTAAGTAGACTAACAAGTAGCGCTATTGCATCCCTTTTTGGGAATTTTACATGGATGCCTTCACGTTAATTAATTAAGATCATTGATTTTGATACATGCTCAACAAGTGAATCCTTGTATTAATGATGCAAACTATACGATTTCATCTTTAGATAAGTCTCTTGATTTTTTGTTTTAGCACAACATTTTTTATTAAGCTCTTCCCATGCTTCTTTTCTTGTTTCTTTAATGTTGATGTGGTGGATAATGCCTAGAGCAAGATTTGAAAGGCAAGTGCTTGCTCATCATTTTCTACCCATTCTTTAGCCATTTGCGATGGTACATTGTCCCAAATTACCATCCATAACTTTTTATGCATGACCATGGATTGAATTTGGATTGCCCAAGTGTGATATTTTTCCCCACCCTCAAAATTTTCAATGCCAAGGAGATATTGGAATTTGAGACCATGGTTTTTACAAAGAGGCCTTATCATAACTCATACGACAGTGTCTAACTCTGATTTACGAAGAAGGAAAATATTTGAAGATTACAAGCATATGTACTAATGAATTTTTAAAAAAATCCACTTTTTAGTATCCAAATTTGGATCAACAAGCAATGTGAACATGGCTTAGAGAAACCTATTTGGGAGGCCCAATGTGAACAAGGATTATCTTGAATCATTTTGGAGAATTGCAAGTGTGAAAGGTGTTGAGAGCATAATTGGTTTAGAAGGTGAGGTGTAAATGGGAGCTAGTGATTATTAAGGTCTCAAAACCTTGAAAGATATAAGCTTAGGGAAGATTGTAAGATAATCATGGGTGCCATTTTTGTTGTGTTGATTGCACTAATGGACTGGAATATGATCTACCCATGATTCTCATTTGCTAAGTTGGTTGTAGAAGATTACATCTGTAGTGTTGCGTGGACTTAAGCTTCTGTGATGGCACCATGTTGGGATATAGATCTGGATAGCTAAATGAGTAGCCAAGGTGATTGAATGTCGAGCTGCACTATTGTACAGATGGAAGCTTCTAATTACCACCTTAATTTTCAGTGATGCTTTTAGGAGATTGCCGTGGACTAGAGCTACCACCGTTTGCACTGTAATGACAAATGTATCATTAAGGGGGGTGAGCTTGGAGAGTACCTTGTTGTCAAGGTGCCAGATGTTGTGATTCCACACATTGATATTGTTAAGGATGATGTTGAGAATTGAATGATCAATGATGGCACAAAAATCAATGTGCCTATGGATTGTGAGTCTAAGCCCTTTAGTAAAATTGGATTATTTCCAATGATGTTGGATGGTGGAGAATATTAGAGAGGATTAAGGATAGAGAGGATAAGATTCAAAAGAGGTAAGTGAGAGCATATGCAACCAAACTAACAGTAAGAACTAGATTCCTCATGATTGAAAATTGCTAGTAAGCATAGATGGAGTGTGCACAAGATGGATTGCTCTAATACAAAATGAGAGAAAAGGATCATATATATCAAGTAGGCCACATATTTGGGAAACAAGGAAAACCATACACCATTGCATAAGCTTGCCTCTTTAAATAGGCATAAGAATACATTGGATACATTACATTGGACCAAGTTTGACTTGCCACCTCATATCCTTATCCTTCCAACTCATCATCCTAAGCTCTCCACACTCTAAAGTCTAGCTCACATTGCATTTTCATACAAAGAAGGCACCACTCTTCCATACATTCAAACAAATATTTCAACATAACCAATTCATGATTGTTGGCTAATGCTACACTTGATAGTTTGTCTATCAAATGGTGATATCTGGGTTAAGTGAACCAACCTCCTCACAGTCAACTACTTTGTGGAATTGGATGCCACATTCAAAATACGTGCTAGAGCCTGCAATATGATTGACCTAGGAATTGTTGAGGACCAAATGGTCAAGTTTGTCTCTCATTGGAAGAGTACATGGAAAAAGCACATACACATCTTTTTCAAAAGCATGGCTGTATAATAAGACATACTAAGGACCTTTCTAAGAAAGAGTGCAAAATCTATGAGATTTAGGACCCAGTCGCACAAAGACCCGTGACCCATTTGAAGTTATTAAGCTCTAATAGTAGCATGCTTCTCAATGTTCATTCCTAAAAACATGGTATGACCATCATCTTGACATTCTTGGAATGCTAGGTAGCTAATGACCAAGGTAGAGCAATGACGTGCTATCAAAACTATGTAGTACGACCCTTCCCATTATAGTGGCATAATCACTGATAATTTGACCTACCCCACTAAACTAGAGAAAACCCTCCTTTTATACAAGATCCTTCTTGACAAAGTAGAATTACATGTCACAAGCCAACTTGAGCATCCATCCTTATTGATCGATATTATCACTATTGTTGCAAGATAAATTGTTGACCCTTTGACTTGGACTCCCTTGCTAAACTCCACTATAACTTGAGCTTGTTCACATGGTGCCTCCAAAAGGATGCCACAAGACCATCTGTACATATATAAACACACCTAATTGTATATATATAATAAGACCTCACTTTTGTTTTGACGCACACACACACACACTTGAAAGATACCAAACCCTAATATTCTAGCTAGGAACCTATCCGCCATTCTTGGGAGGGGGGGGGGGGGGGGGGGGGGGGATGGCTACAAATGTAAAGAATGATAATCATTGAAATTCAAAAAGGTGGAAACTAGCCAAGTGATGTGGATAATTAAAGAACAAAACAAGCATTACATGAATGTTCAAAGTGCTAATCATCATTTACATTTGTATCAAATGTTACCAATTGAGAAATATGTATTCATCTTGCACTATCTTCATGTGTGCCAATGGAAGACTTTTCAACTCAAAGGGAAGCCATTTTTGGAAAAAAGAGAGGAAAGTAGTCATCCCCTTGAGGCACCAAGGTCATCAAAGAGATAAAAAAACTATGACAAAATTGTCTTCACTACTATAGAGCGAGGCCCAATAGCTCATTAAGGAATATGGTATTGGAATGTACATCAAATTCATGACCTTCAAGGTGCAGCTATACAAGATTGCACATCCTTCATTAGAGAATACAAGACCAATACAAGGACTTCTATATTGTGCATGGCTAAAAAGGGGAATCCAAGAATGATTGAAGTTAGGCTCACCCTTGAACTAGTGGAGTAGGCCTTTGGGCTGAAAATATAGGTAGAGACGCGTGATAATTCCAAAAAGGCCACAACAATGACTAACAACTAGGGGGATAGCAAGGATCTAAATAATTATGGACTATTCTTCAGAACCATCATTGACGAATATCTTAAGGTCATAGCTCAAAATTTCCATACTATCTTCACATATACCTAGCCCAATGTCTCAACCAAAAAGATCCCAAAAAGTCTAAGATCTGATGACAAGAGTCATCAAAACTTGAGTGACCTCTGACTTCATTTTTTCATTAAAAATCAATCACCAAAGCCCAATCTATCCTAAAGTGACTATTAGGAATGCAATCTAGCACATGTAACAAAGCTAGAACAATAGTGTATAGTTGTGCCCTCATCAAATTAATCATGATTACTCTTGATAACCCAATGGGTGCTACCATCAATTTTCCATTGGCTCATGGTTGTCATAAAAAATTGGTGGAGCAAAGGCAATATCTAGACAAGTGGCTATCATGGCATACATCAAACTTCCCATGGCTAATGCATAAGGGAACTTGGCCATCTCGGCCCTCTACTCATCTGTCTACGGACAATCGGCCTGTGAGGCCTTCACATAAGAAGGTAATGGACAACTAATAGGCTTCATGTCCTGCATGCGAAAATGCTCAAGGACTTTATGAATGTGCTCCCTATGTGAGAGGTAGAGTAGTCCCTGATGCCTGTCGCGCTTAATGTGCATACCAAGAATGTGAGAGGCTTGATGTCCCAAATCGTTCATCTCAAAGCTATTCTTTAGCTGAGATTTAAGAGCATCCATCTCATCATGAGCTTTCCTTGCTATCAGCATATCATCCACATAAACTACCAAAATAAGCAATGAGCCATCACAAGATTTCTTTGTGTAAAGACACGAATCCATAGTACTCTTGTTATAGCCCTGTGATTGCATAAAGGCATCAAAACTTATGATACCTTTCCTTAGGTGCCTACTCCAAGCCACAAAGACTTTTCTTCAACTTGCACACTAGTTGCTCCCTGTTAGGTTCTGCAAAGCCCTTAGGCTGCTCCATGTATATCTCATCATGCAAATCCCCATGCAAGAATGCAGTCTTGACATCCATCTGATACATGTCCAAGTCAAGCTGTGTGACTAAGGCTAAAACCAAGCATAGGGTGGTCATCTTGACCACATGAGAAAAGACTTCATCAAAGTCAACTCTATGCTCATGTTTAAAACCCTTAGCAACAAGTCTTACCTTATAAGCCAGCTTGGGGTTTTCTTGGGGTTTTCAGGGGTACTTTTGAGCTTGTACACCCATTTGCATGGCAAAGCCTTATTGTCGTTAAGCAATGCAACCAAATCCCAAGTCATATTCTTATGCAGGCAGTCCATCTCAGACTGCATAGCCCTCTTTGAGAAGTGATTGTCACCCCTACGCATAGCCTCATCATAGGTGAGAGGCTCTCCTACATCTGTAATCAAGACATAATGCATCGAGGGCTCAAATCGATCAGGTGGACGTCTAGCTCTAGTAGACTGCCATCTCACTGCATGCTCTACTGCATGTCTAGCATCCTGTCCAACACTCTGGCCATGTGTACCAACTGTTGCTACTACAGGCTGTCCAACTAGCTGTGCAAGAGCACGTGGCTCCTCCTAGAATATAACCCTGTGTATCTCTACCACCTTCTTAGGTTGCCTATGCATCTTATCTTCATGGAAGAATACATCATGGCTGCAAATGACTTTCCGTGCCTGCAAATCCTAGAGGCGATAACCCATCTTGCCTGCATCTCCATAGCCAAGGGAAATGCGTTTGACACTCTTAGGATCCAACTTAGTCCACTTGTCCTTGGGCACAAGGCAAAATGCCTCACATCCAAAGACACATAGATGCGCATAAGACGGAGGTTACCTCCTCTACAACTTGGAAATCCAAACCACTAGAAGGTGATCTATTTATGATATGCATAGTTGTACTAACTGCCTTGGCCCAAAAGCTCTGTAGTAGGCCTGCATGGCTAAGCATACTGCGTACATGCTCCCAGATGGTTCTATTCATCTACTCAACCAATCATTCTTTGGGGGGCAGGAGGGGAGGGGGTATAAGGGACGGTCAACTAACGCTTAATACCCCTCTCATCACATAGCTGCTCAAAGGCACGTGACACATATTCTCCCCCATTGTCAGTCCTAAGGCATTTTAGCCTATGCCCAATCTGGCTTTCAACCAATGCAAGCCATCTCTGGAACACATCCAAGACATCTGACTTAAGCTTAATGGGGTAAGCCTAGACTTTACATGAAAAATCATCAATGAACGTCACAAAATACTTTGCACCACCCATAGACTGACAGGGCATGGGTCCACAGACATCTGAATGTACCAATGCCAAGGGCTCACTCATGTGGGTCCTACCAGACTTCTTATGTGTATTCCTAGTCTGTCGGCTATAAAGACAATGCTCACATGAATCAAAACATGCAGTCAAGGGGTGGTAAGTACTGCAAACCAGAAAAAAATTTCATTCCCTTCAAGGAAATATGGCCCAAACGGGCATACCAAAGAGATACATGTGGGATGGAACTGATTGATAAAACATGGTCAACAGAGGACCCATCAACTACAAGAGGATAGAGGCTGCCAACCTTGACATCTCTAGCAAGCAAAGTCAGCCACGTGTGATCTTCCAGGCAGAATTCCCAAACAAAACATGAAACCCAACATCATCAAGCTACCATGTAGACGTGCGAATGTGTGTAAGTGTAGGTACATGACGTACATCTTGTAACAAAAAAGTACTGTCAGTAGAGAATTAAATCCATACATCCCCAATGCCAACAATAGCAAGTAACTTGTCATCACCCAAGAGAAATGAGTGCGGTAGGAATGGAACCACTCATGGCATGGTGTAACATGAAATGAAGCACCAGAATCCAAGAGCCAGCACTGCGCATACATAGAGTGAACCTCGATCAACGGTGTAGCATCACAAGAACTAGCTGTAAGTATGTACTTCCCATCAGAGTCATCAGTCGGCATGACATTTATCTCCTCGATTTTCACACTGGAGTTCGCAGGCATAATGCTGCGATCAGAGGACTTTTCCTGTACTTTGTCTTTCCCCTTCTCTTTGTGCTTCTCATTGCGCAACTCATGACACTATGGATGTATGTGACCCTTCTTGACGCAATGATGACATGTTACATTAGCATTTCTTCCACGAAACTTGCTACGTGACTTAGACCTAGACTTCTGCAAGTCTCTGCCACATCCATACCCACGGTCATTCTTTCTAATACCATCTCTACCTCTAACAATCAAATCATGCAACACAGAGAGGCATCCAAATTCTTACAGTTAATCTCTTTCTACAAAAGGGCACTCTCTACATCAAGCAAGTTTGAAATAGTAGCAGGAGCACATAAGGCAATGTGGAATACATTCCATGACTCACTCAGAGTCCCAAGCAAAAACAATGGAGAAACCTCATCATTAAAGGTAATGCCATGCGAAGTCAAGTTCTTGAGAATAACATGGAACTGGCTCGAATGAGCAGACATTGTCATATTCTCCTTCATGCGAAGGTCCATAAGCTGCTTCAGCCAATATATCTGACTCGCTGGACTTTTCTTATCATAGAGGTTCTTAATTTTATCCCAAAGCTGCCAAGTACTCTGTGCTTCCTCAACCACATTGTAATGCACATGTTCAATGAGAGATAAGATGAGGGTGGACTTGCATAACTTATCAAGCTCATCCCATTCATCATCAGTCATAGTTTCAAGCTATTCACCATGCATCCTTAGTGGCTTGATCTAAGATTTTTGCACCAATACCTACCAAACTTGGCTCTTCCAATAGGCATAATTCGTACCATCAAGCTTAGTGATGTTGAAGATAGCACTGTTAGTAGAAGAAGATGCCATATTGCAATCCAAAATGGTGCAAACAGTTCAAAGTTGCTTGTTGTTTTCTACTATAAATAGCCAAAATACCACCAAAACCAAGGCAAAATGACCACAAACTAATAGCTAATGGTGCTTTCCACACCAAGTACCATCAAAACTACATAAAATCAGGATGAATCGGCATGAAAATTCCATGTCAGTCCATGCATAACTGCTTGCTGTAATAAGTTACAACCAGGTACAATGAGAGCAAACTGTAGGCAAAGTGTACATAACACTGGCAAGACCTAACACAAAGAGGTGTATGCTCAGGGAGTGCAAGACCCAAATCATCCCAAGTACATCTCTGAGGACTACGGCATATCAACTATGCAATATCCAAGTGAAGATCCTAGTCTCAAGTATTCGAATGCTCAAGTAGCATAAATCACCTACTCAATGTCTGTCAAGCATATCAAGATGCTCCCACTGGCACAAAATCCATAAATATCAAGCAAAGAAGCTCAACAAGGGCATATGATAGCATCAGTGCCAGAAGATACAAGATCAAGCATCAATAAGATCTCATAAGCATATATGTCGTGTAGCATCCATACATAACATCCATAGACATCAAGTACAATCAAACTATAACTCTGGTAAGCCAAGAAATAGCCAAAGTAAGCTCTAGGAAATCAAATTTCAAGCCAAAGCAATACTCAATAGCATCCAACTCCAAACAATGTAACGGGCATGTAGTAGTGGCATAGGCCAAGCATGTCAAGACCGGTCAGACATAAGCAAAGTACATGCCATAAGTAAATCAAAGATGAAGATCCCAATGCTATGTGAAGCAAGCTCAAGCTGAACCAATGATTTGAGAGCAAATCCAAGCTCTATATTGATCCCCAAGAGTCACTACATCAATGTATACATCCAAGACATTGCCCGAATCCAATAGGCATATCAAACATAAGCAAATAAGGTTCAGCCTTGAATATTCCAGCAGCAAATAAACATAAAAAATTGAGCAAACAGTGGCTCAATCCAAGCTCAAAACCATAGACAAACCATAGGCATACTTTGCCATATGTATAGGCAGCAACCTGGCATAATCGAGCATCAAATGACTATGTAGCATGAGCACAAAGTGCAATGACAGAGAACTTCCCTAATTTGGGCTGCCTGTGGACTATGTAAAAAAGTCACTGACTGAGTAAATTCAGCCCCAAAAGCATCTCACATCATAGGCATACATTCCCCTAGCATTTGGGGCGCATTCGGGACCACCAAATCGAGAAACCAATGTCACTGCCAACCAAGCATAAATAGAAAGTGCTAATGTAACATTGTTTGTAGCTGCCTGTGGACTATGGAAAATAGGACTAAGGTAAATCAGTCAAATCAATGCCAATGATAACCACCAATGTCGAGCATCAAGGGGGTGTTCCCAAGTGCCAAATGAAGTGTTTTCAAGCTACCAATGAGTGCCAAGGGAGGGCTAAAGTAAAAAACGAATTTTTTTGCAGGTCTTCAAGCTGGTCCAAACTAATCTGGGGCCTGTGGAAGGGCTCAGCAAGGTCAAGGCAAGGTTGGGGAGTAGTCAAGGACCCCCCGAAGCTTCCTCTTGAAGGGCAAAGTCACTGGTAGAGAGTAGGCATCACAAGAAGCAAGAGAACATGGTTGCCCTGCTTCACAAAACCTGTGAACTAAAGTAAAATAACAAAAGAGAGCTCCAATACCTCTGAAGGAATGCCCTAAGGGGGCCCAAATGGGTCGGGTAGGTGCTCGAGAGAGTCCGCTAATGGCTACCGGGAAGGAGACCCAATGAGTATAGGTAATCGATAGGAAGCTGAAGGAGTCATGAATCATGTCGAAATGCTCAAGTAACCACACTCTGATACCAGTGCTAGAGAGCAAGAGCAAGAAAGAGAGAGAGACCAAATGGAAACTCCAACAGTCACAATGTGTGACCGGGCCTTCCTTTATTCAAACTGTCACTAAAAGAATAAAGAATAAATTGACAGTGACGAGGGCCCGCCACCTATAGTGTGCAATGGTGGGTACTGTCAGTGTAGTAATACATGAACAGCTAGGCAGATGCGCCTTTACCCCCCAACATCCATTTCTTTCCAAGACCAATTCTCCCAAGACCCCCTCATCATCAACTCACACTACCACCCTTTTAAATCACTAAACCTTCACAAACTCGAAACCACGAAAGAAGGCAGAGGCAAACCAAGGCAGCCCCAGTCAAAAAGTGAACGAAGAAGCTCATTTGGAACAATGTAAGAGAAGGCAAGCTCAGAAAAAGAGGGAGCGGAGCCCCAACTACTTTGGAGAGATCCTCTCAAGGATAAGGGAGGCCATGTCAAGGATGAAGGATTCCCTCTCATGGATGGCGATAAGCACCGAATATTCTAGCAAGGCTCTCTTAAGGATGAGGGAGAGCCTCCAAGGGCTCTCGCAAGGAAAGCATGAGGTGCAATGTAATTCATTTTATCAGCATGCCAAACAGACACCGGTAAAGGGACAAGGCAACTTAATGGGAATAGGGCAAAGCCAGGTTAAGATCATGATGTAGCAACCACGAAGGGCAACAGGATGAATCTATCTAATATCATCATCAATTTCAAAGATAGATCCATCCACTCACCATTTTCCAAGGAGGGGTCTATCTAACACCATTGTCAATTTCAAAGACATATCCATCCACCTGATATTTCCCAAGGAGGATCCATCCAACACCATATTCAATTTTAAAGGACAGATCCATTCAAGGCCAACGTTAAAGAGGGACTCACCCCAACTACATCAATTTTAGGGGCCGACGGTCCATCCAACACCATCCCTCGCAAGGGCTTGTATACAAACTCAAAAAATCCATCTGGCTATACACATCCCACCTTCCAACCACTACACATCAGTGCCATGGGATTGGCACTAAACTAGAAAGGGGGTAATATTAACCTCAACACAGGACACAACGGAAGAGGTAGGAAGGAGAACAACTAAAAGTGCAAAGGCGGCCTCAAAAATCAATTCAAAGGCAAAAGCGCATTTTTAAATACAAGATGCCCCTAAAAATATTGTTAAAGAGCGCCAAGCTCCCTCTTGTGCAAATTGTAAATGTAGATGGGCAATAGAAAGGAAGCTATGAAGATATAAAGACAATGGGAAAGAGGGCCGAGGCCATGGTTGGCCATGGTTGACCATGTAAAAAAGGGGATAAGGGGATGACCACCCAAAAAGGGATTTAGGGTTTTGTATATAAAATTGAAAAGTGAATGAAGAGCTCATTCTTTGGTGTGTGGCAAAGTGGACTCTTCGTCTTCTCTCCTTCTCTTCTCTTGCTTGCTTGCTTGTGAGTGCTTCAGGGAGGGAGTGTGAGTGAGTGAGAGAGTGAGTGTGTGAGGGTGAGGGAACTTGGAGGTGAAGCCCTCCACCATCTCCTCTCTTCTTCTTCTTTTCTCTTCTCTTCTCTCGTCTCATGCATGGCTATGAAGGATAGAGCTTGGAGGAAGAGGCTTGAGAATGCTTGAGCTTGCATCACAAATTGTGGAGCTATCGGAGTGCTTGAGAGAGGAAGCAACTCAATTGAGCATCAAGGTAAGCTCACTACACTTGTAGAGAGGGATAGCACATTAGCTATTTGAGAGGTAGCCATTAGTGCCTGCTTGAAACACTTGAAGGAATAAGCGGTCCGTGGGTCTTGGCAATTGACCGAGAGCTCCCTTTATAGATAGCCACAACAAATCAAAGAGGAGTGTTATTGGACATAGCTATGCAAGGCCCTAGACAATTGAATGTGTAGAAAAAGGTAGCTATGTGTGTTTCAATAGAGCAAGCCAATAGCAATTTTTCTTGGGTATTTTTTTCAATAAATAAAGATACATAAGATCGTGAGTAGTATACCAAGCATTAACAATAGAAGGCTTAAAATCAAGTTTATACAAACCAATAGCCAAAATGTAGTAACCTAAACCAACTCAAGAGAGGAGGACACCACCTCTTATCTACGAATTCGAAAACACACATTATTACATTGAGAAGTAGATAATCAAACCTACATTATAGGTGTCAATGGAAATGTTTGGTTGCTATCCTCATCACACCCATCACAAGATAAGCCTTGCTTATTTCGACTAGACAAACTATCAAGGAGAGGTGTCAATTTTGATTCTACCACACAAAGAAGTTAACCGTGAAATTGGTCACCATTGAGGGCTAAGGGTGAGCTTAAATAGCTAGAGGGTATCCCCAATATTTAGGGTTACCATAGTAGATAGCCAAAAACCATTATCATACAGATTTATAGTAAGAAAGAAATTGAGAGGGATGTTTTAGGAGTCATAATGGAGAGTTTTCAAGAATAGTTATATGAGATCAGGGTGATTATCAAGATCTAATTCTAATACCTACAAAGTCTTGTAAATAAGGATACAATCTATATCTTCCTAGCCCTTACTAGCATTATGTTTATTACTCTAAAACTAGCATAACATACACAAGGTAGGCAATGCAAATATGTATCAAGATTTAGAATATACTAGAATATGTGCCAATAAACTTCCTCTTTAGTATCCAATAGGTCATAAAAGTCTTAAAGCATCAACCATGAAAGCTTTTACTCTATCTTTTTAAGAAGGGTACAATTAAGAGACGATTCTTTAAAGACTAAGGTGGCCCTAAATGGTCTTATCAATAGAATATCTAGAGCATATACCAACCATTTTCCCTCAAGATTTATCATTTATAAAAGCATGTACCAAACATTCTCTTGTAGGATGATATCCTTATCTAACATTAAGACTACATTCTATGAGAGAGATGCGAGTTAGTGTCCTAGCTTTGGATTTACAATGTCACAAAGTCAACATAAAAACTAAGACCTATAAAAACTACCATGAATGTATATCAAAAGACACTCGCATCACTTAGCATTTTGTTTGTGCCCATAAGCAAATTGTGAATTGTGTGCCTTAGATGTAGCACAATTACTATTCTAATACTTTCGAAAAGCTAATTATGACTAAAAGATACCACTGGGAGAAGCACAGAGCACTCAATTATTTAATTCCAAACCAAATATTGTATTTTAATACATTTTCTAATCCCTTAAAGGGGCATAAAGACATACATGTGAACATTTATAGGCCATTACCAAAATTCCAAAGAATTACTTAACTAAATGATTGTCACTGATGAATAAGAATTATGCCAATAGCTATCCAAGCTATTAGAGTTGTACTAACCACTACCACAACCATTATCTATTTAGCCATTTGAATAATTTAAGAAATACAACAATAATTGATAATAATTTATTAAAATGTATTAAGGATATTTGATCGTAATCCTATGAAAATAGATCATCAAATTGCAATATTATTATCACAACAAACCCTTTAGTATCCTTAGTATCTATTTAGCAATTGTCCCACAAAAAATAAATAATTCAAACCAAAATATTCTTATCACAACAAACGCTTTAGTATCCTTCGACTAGATTGCTCAATCCCTAAACTCAATTGTATAAGCGGACAACATCTAAAGGTTACATCCATACATGCATTCTTGATAAACTAACCCTCATCAAAGGAATAGTCTTAGGATAAAACAAACTTTAATGTCAATGGCTATGGTGAGACCTTCAGTAGCACCCATCATGAGTGTTCGAACTCAATCCTGTAACCAAATGAGTGGAAAAGAACATTGTTGCTTTCTTTCTTTTTTAATAAGAAACTTTATTCTTAAAAAAAGAAATTCAAATTAGACCCTATGCAAAATGCCTCTTATAGAATCCCTAAGAATAGTCACAATGAAGGAGTAGTAAGAGCTCAAAATTGACCTACACGAGTCCACATAATCGAGAAAATAGCTCATATGGCTACAAATTTTGACTTGAGTTAACCACATATCTAGCAAAAATGGAACTTAATATATATTGAGTTAACCACATACCCATGAAATATGTAGATGTGCATGTAGTTTAGGAGGAGAAGCCTATGTAATGTGTACTCGCTTATGCAAGCCTGCCTGTGTGTGCATGCCTGCCTGCCTCCCTGCGCGTGCGTGCGTGCGTGCGTGCGTGCGTGCGTGCGTGCGTGTGTGTGTGTGTGTGTGTGTGTGTGTGTGTGTGTGTGTGTGTGTGTGTGTTGTGAGCTTTTGATTTCGTGCTTTTGCAATTGAAACTTTTTTTTTTAGCTTTTGGAAACAACGTTGGATTTTTTCTACAAATGATATTGACATTATAGTTCACTACATAAAGGTCATGCCACATACTAATACTCTTTTTTAATATGCAAATATATGATATATCATACATGCATCACTATTTGGGAGCTCCTAACAAAACATACGCTATCCAAAATAAAAGAAGTAGCAGTACTAAATAATCACTACAAGTGAAAATATTCCAAACTTCTGTATCACCTAAAAAGAGTTCAATATCTAGAAAGGTTCCAAGATTCACTACCCCTAATCTTCTTACAACAAAAATGACATATCATGCACTATTGATGTGCATGATGACAAGTGTGCCAAAAAAATGAATGAGCCATGCAAGGGCTTTCTAGATAATGAGGCATATCTTACATGTTTTCCCTAACACAAAGGCAAGGTCAATGGAAGCTAGTGAAGGTTGATGTGTGGCTGATCCTTGGGTTGGAGGCCAAATATGTGCATGTACGCATAATATATAAGTTTGCAAGCAAGAAATGCCTTTTGGGTAGATTCTCTTTTTTGAAAATCAGGGCAAGTGCACCTAGTCTCTTCTTTGATGTGTGCATCATAGCAACTCTCTGTCAAGACTCAAAATATTAAATGCTAGCTCTCAAGTTACACTATCTTCTCCAAGAAGGTCATAGCCATGCAAGCAGCTTCCTCTATTATCTTTTGTACTTCTTTGGAAATTCCATGTCCCCACTTGTGTCTCCTCCCACTTGAACTACCTTCTACACAAGTAGGAGGTTTGGTCTTCTCATTCCTTAGTGGTGTTCCAAAGTAGGCACACTTGGGACCAATCTATTTTAGAATGCTATAGTCTTCCTTTGATATATTTATTCATATATCAGCTAGCCACAAGGATGGAACAATTGGTGATACTATCACTTGTTTTTGCACAACATTTGTATGCTTGATGTCACGATTGCAAAACCATATCCATTCTACAATGGCCTTATCTTTATAGGCTCTATCAGACCAAACGCATGGCATGACTAACCCTACTTGACAACTTTGTATTTTTTTGCTACAATTCTTTCTACCCTCCATACCAAAACATTTTCTCACACAATTACGTGGCATCCTTTGTAAAGCCCACTCCTCCCCCACCACTTCTACCTCTTCTACATAGGTTGATGGTCCCATCTCTACCACGCTTACTCTACTTGCAAAGGAATTGATTGGTATCTCTTCATCCTCGTCATTGTCTTGGACATATATCTCTTCCATCTTTCCATCGTTAGATTGTATACTCTGTCTCGCTGACCCCTGATTTTACATTGCCTTGACTCCATCGTGTACGATAGACTTCCCTTCTTTTTCATGTGCACAATCTCCCTATCACCTTGCATTATGGGCTCCTCATACAAAGGACTACCAACTACAACACCTTGCAATGCATGTGCAATAGAGGTGATATTTGGGGATTCCCTTTTGTTGGAACTAACCAACAAAGAGTCTATAGAAGGCCCAGATCTAGGCAAGAGAAAGAAATGTATCTCACCTCATACTAGTTGTCAAGTCAGCATGAAGCTACGTTCAAGATGTGTTCCCAACATGCGAATCATAGACATGAAAGCATCATCATGTGTGAGACCTTTGAACACTCCTCCAACAAAGAAAGGATGTGGTCCAAAAAGATCTATCTTCATTGACAACGAAGCACAAGTAAATGGGGACTCCAAAACCATTGACAAGGTTGCAAAGTATACAAGTAGTCACTTAAATGTCCATTTTA
This sequence comes from Lygodium microphyllum, assembly GCF_053477565.2. Classification (NCBI taxonomy): domain Eukaryota; kingdom Viridiplantae; phylum Streptophyta; class Polypodiopsida; order Schizaeales; family Lygodiaceae; genus Lygodium; species Lygodium microphyllum. Next base: position 21,178,017 of record NC_141158.1, on the reverse strand, counting down.
TTTATACATGATTGTTTATTTATTATTTTCTATTGTTATTCATTGTTGATTATCCATTTATACACGATTGCTTTAATGCTATTGTTTTTTATCGTTGTTTATTAACTTTTTTTTTACAAAAACTATTGTGCACCATGATGGCCTAGATGATAATGAAGAGGTAAGTTATGCTAGTGGTCAAGGGTAGGATCAGGATGGAAAACAAAATAAGCACTTGAGACACCTAGGCAAGCAAGTCTTTGTAGGCTTCATGAAGGATGTCTTGAGCCAATTTTATGTCAAGAAGAGGATGTTGCCTCCTATTGTGCCTCTTTGTAGATTGGTGGCTCATGAGGGAGTCAAATTTTCCATAGATGATGGTAAGTGGTTGATTCTTTCCTTTGATCCCACTAGTTATCTTGAGACTATGGGACACTTCCTTGTGTCTGTTGTAGTTCCTAGAGGGGAGACCATGCATGTGTGACAACCAGAAATCTCGATGAGTGGGTTCCAATTTGGCATCAAAGAAACAAGGATTTTGAGGGGGATCTTGGGAGAGAGTGGCAAGACCTTAAGGGCAATAAGTTCTTAGTTTGGGATGGAAACCACATGCTAAAATCATGGTGGAAACGCATCAAAGAAAGTAAGTAATCATTTATACTTTGTCAATTTTACATGTAAGCATTAAATGTTTGTATCTCATTCTTATGTTAGTTGGTTTTTAAATATAAAGTACTCTGGCAATTATCAATACAATGTTAGTGTATGGTGTCAATTCATTGAGGTGCCAAAGGCAAAGGAAGAAGAGCTGCTACTTGCATTGGACACCACCAATGCGAAAGTCTTCTTCCTTCAACTATGCTCCTCATTGTAATATGTTATGCTTACATTATCATGCTATACCTATGTTTGTTTTCAATAATATTCCTAGGGTACATAATACTCCAAATATTTCACATGAAGTGTATATGTTCCAAAAGTTTGGTATTCCAAACAAAGACTCCATTCTAGATAGATTGAGTCCAAACATGAGGAATTGAGCTAAGGTTGAGATGAGTATAGAGGGAAGGTATTATCATGGTGCCACTCCATGGCATAACTCTCCTTGTCGTTTAATATATCAACTTATATGGAAGGTGCTTTTCTATCTCTAGCTATTGTTTTTTTTTTTCTTTTTTGAAATGATAGGATGAATTGCATGCCTTCATCTCAAAAGGAACTACGAAGGTTGAAGCTTTTGGTCTAGATGAGGCAAAGGGGAAGAAACATGTAGATAAGGCTACAAGAGTGGAAGAGGAGCGCCTTAAAGATAGGGGTTGCAAATACCTATCTATTGCCAATCCTCTAAATAGGGATGATTTCTTCAAGTTGTTATTTGGCCTAAGGTGTGTATGATGTGAGCATGCTCAAGGTCACAAGAGATAAGTTGTATCGTCTTCTAAGTTCAAGAATCTCTCTGGAGAGGTAATTTGTATATATAATGCAAGTTGTGTGTGTGTGTGTGTGCGTGTGCGTGTGCGTGTGCGTGTGCGTGTGCGTGTGCGTGTGCGTGTGCGTGTGCGTGTGCGTGTGCGTGTGCGTGTGTGTGTGTGTGTGTGTGTGTGTGTGACCTTTTTCTTCAATGCTTCCTATTTGTGTATGTTGTTGTGCATTGCATGGAAAAAATATTGTTGCATCTTATGAGTCTTACAAAGTCCAAAGACCCTTATTACCCTCATTTTGGTGATTACAAGCTCTTTTGAAATTACATGAAGAAATAGACATATTGGCCTCATTTGCATTCAAAGGTAGTGCTTCAGATTCAAAAGACACAAGTAGAAGGTCCATAGCTATCTGATTCATTTGAGGAGTTCTTTGAAGAATTATGTCATGCAAGTTGACATAATGCAATACATTCATATTGCTTTCTTGAGTCTTTTCTTAAAACATGTGTACCAATGTCAATTGTTTGTAAAATGTGGGTAGGATTTTGTATATCTCTTGGATGGGGTGAAGTCTTCAAATGTTGCAAAGAAGATGCCAACACTTTTGTTTCAGTCAAACATGTGATTTACAGGTCTTCATCTAAACTACTTCTCTACTTTGAACTTTAAAACACTAGTTTTAATGAAAGGAGCAATAGTTCTAACCCCTTCATCTAAAATTTCAACTAGAAGCCCAAGTGAGGGTGATTGGTATATTATGATGGTTATGCATGAGGAGTACTCATTTGCTCTCTTATGGTAAGTGCTTTGGCCATTATGGAGTGGATGGAATGGCATGTGGAAGCCTATTTATTTTCTTGATTTCTCTACCTTAAATTTCACATGGAAGTCCAAGGTTGTTGGGTCAGTTGGTTTATTATTTGGAAATTGGTCTATTGTACAAAGGAGACTCTATCAAATTTTTTGAATGATATTTTACTTTCCTATATTTACTTTACCTTACATCTCACATGGCGAGCAATCATATACGAACTTGAAATTCATGTTCTTTGTTGGTTTCCCATGAAGGTAGTCATGTATGATTACTAAAAAGATATTACTTGAGGCAATTGTTCCACGGTTCTAGTATCAAATATATGTTGATGCTTTGCTAGTGGATGTGACTCGCATTGATAGATTTGCCCGCAACAGGTAAACATGACAATCGCATATTGCAAGAACATCAATTTACATGTTACATGTAGCATTTCATCATCATTTACTTTGCATCAATGACTGTGTTGTTTTTTGAATGGCATCAACAAGTTTTTTGCAACATAGAAGATGCATATATATAGCAAAGATGGAATTCCATGTCCAGAGATAGCTCGATTGATATTTGCAGATTTTCCTAGGAGCTTGCTTGTGGATGCTCTACATTGCACTCTATTGGGTAAGTTACCTTTTTCCTCATAAAAGATTTACATCAAAGTCACTTCTCATAATTCATGATCCTAATGTTTCTTTTAGAGGGCATGATTGTTCCGAAGTGGAACACATTCTCAAAGGATCTAGTTAGGGAGTGAAATTTTGTTATTTTCTTTTTGTGTCACTTCATGTCTATAGATTGTATGCATGTTTTGTCTTAGACACAATCATGGTACCCTAATATAATGTATCCATGAAAATTGTGAACCAACATCTTTTCATGTTTTGATTAATCACACTATGAATGTATGCATGCAAATCATGCATGACCTAGGATATTTCCATGTGGAGGTATGTTGCGTAGGGATATTTATATGTAGAATGGGTACATTGCATGAAAAAACTCAAAAAAAAGGGATTGATTGCAAAAGAACAAAAAGGAAAGCTCGCCAAAATAAATCCATTGTGTGTGTGTGCGTGTGCACCCACGCGCATGCACGCACACATGTGTGCATGTGCGTGTGTCATATTCTAGGAAAAAAACTATTATGAGGATTGTCATAGTGATGTGTGTGTGTGTGTGTGTGTGTGTGTGTGTGTGTGTGTGTGTGTGTGTGTAATGACAAAGCAATAGTACAATAATAAAAAGTTAAAAAAGCAATCACAACATCCATTACAAAGCTCATTAAATAGAAGTGTTGTTGAATGATTTACATTACATAAACTTGAGCATTACAAGGGGCATAGAAGAGATCCCATATAAGAGGTTGTTGAAATACATAAACCTTTCCGTACTCAAACTTCAAAGAATATTGAGAAAGTTGTGAATTATAGCTCCATATCAAGAAGGGCTACCCATGAGGGTTATAACCAAAAAGAGACAATAAAGCTTATAAACCTTTCTAATGAGCTTACATACAACCTTAAAACAAGGCATTCTCTTTTGATGGGATCTTGACCGAAGCAAGGCAATCTTGGATGTCTTAGGAATTGGCCAAATGGTGCCATCATCTTGTAAAGATGATCCTTCTCTACCTGCTCCGTACCCTACAGTGTAAGTAATGTTATTGTTTCCCTATTCCTACATTACACACTACTGTATTGCGATATTTCTCATCAAACTACCAAATTATAGTAATGCAATGTTTATTTTTGTCTTATTAATGCATATATCACACTTCTTACTACATCTTCTTTGTGAAATTGTTGCACTAATTTGTAAGATTCTAAAGCTCGATGATTATTGAGAAGGGTGAAGCTTAATGTAGTTGCTAGAACTCATTAAGTGGCATGCACCATTTTATCAACCCCTCCCTCCTGTGACAATACCAAATCCTCCACCACTAAAATCACCAAATTCGAGGTGCAAATGTGGTCCCTATTTCATAAAATTTCCATGTCCTACTTTCTCTCAAATTGATCTATGTTAGGACTTTTGTAAAGTATTCAAGATTAGGTCATATAAGTTCAGGTTCTAACATTCATCTGAGAGCAACTAAGAGAGAGAAGAATTCACTCAATGAGAGGATGCATATCTATGATTGGTTTGCCAGAGTGTCTAGATCTCTGGTCAACGAGTCCAATTGTACACAATTTTGGAAGGAAGACCTCTAGTGGATCAATAGTTTAGTTTTTAAATTCACCTCCCATTAGAGTGGATATAAATGTGAAGAAATGCTTCCAATGGTACCTCAAGAGATTCAAGCAAAAAATTAAAGAAGTAAGGTGCTACATGTGGGCTAGTTAAGATAGAAGATTGATACAAAGCGATCTTCACTTCTATTATGGTGTTCTTTGCAATGGTTTTTCCTTTCTCTAATGCCAACTAGAAGCCCTATTTAGAGGTGCTTGCGGTCCTTCGGATAAAAAAAGGTTGGATTGCCATAGCTTGAGAGCAAATCACTCCTCCTTACAAGGACTTTGATCAACCTTTTACTCAAGCTTTGGGTCTACACTAAGAATTGGCACAAGCTTGTTGAGTCTTGATTTCTCATTCTTCCCTTGAATGGTTGACTTGGCATTCACCTAGTACTCTATTGCTCAACCCTAACAATCTTAAGAATGTACCGCTTACATTTAAAAATCTAGACTTATGCACAAGTATTCCTTTCATGTGGTACATGGCTTGGAATGTCCAAGAAGCAAGGGCTCTTCATCACAAACAAGTATTGGGTAATTAAAAATACATGTTAGAAACACGTGTATGCATATGTAAGTACATCCTTACGAATGTATGCACATGCAAGCGTGCATGTACACATACATACATGCATGAATGTGCATGCATGCACACACATGTAATACTTCAAAAGGTTCTTTAGGATCTCTCCAGGGATGCACTCATAGTGGATTCTCTCTACTCTCTTACATGCCACTTTCAAGTCCTATGCATACATAGCCTATATAAAGGCTATCTAAATGAAACTCCCACCTTGATCCATCATTCATTGTCGCTTGCTCTCGGTTGGTACTTAACTCCTTGCTCCTCTTCGTAAATCTATGTTTGATTTTGTCTCGCCACCAAGTGCAAAATCTTATGTTGTGGACAAATAGTCTCTCTTAAGCTCTCGTAAGCCCACCTCGCTTCCTACGTGTGCAAGACCTAAACGAATCTCACATATACCATTATTGAGCAACTTTGTTAAGACATGTTGATTCAATCATATATTGACACAGGTGCGTTTCTAGATTATGTTTTGTAGCTTTGAAATTTAAGTTGATACATATCAAAGAAGATACCCATGCCAATAGACATCATGAGAAAAGTGTTTTGTTGAGCCGCAGATGTCTCCTTGCAGTACTCACCCAAACTTTCAAGGTTTTAAGTTTTCTACTTCTTTCAATGAAAGTTGGGCATTGGATCAAAGGGCACATGGAGTGGCAAAAAATGTGATACTTTTTTGTTAATATGATTTCCTTCAACAACCCCAACAAAATAAAAACCAAAGCTCATGCCAATAAGAGGGGTGTGTGTGTGTGTGCATGCACACACTCTTTAACCCACCAAACTTCCAAGATGCAAGACCTCAAGAATCTCACATATAACAATATTCAGCAACCTAGTCAAGCCATTCCGATAAGACCTTGAATTGGCAAACATGTGCTTCTATAAGGCATGTGTTATCTAGATTTCAAACTTGAATAGATAGCTATTGGAAAGCACACCCATGCCTCTACTTATCATTAAGCTCATGTGAGAGGAGTGTTAAATCACAAATGGCTCATCATAATACTTTTTCTGAACCCAAATTTTGAAGCTTCTAAGTTTTCAACTTCTTCCGATGAAAAGCTGATCCTTAGAGCCAAGCAAAATTTCGTTAATATGGCTACATTTCTTCAATGTCCCCAACTAAATAAAACAATTAAGCTCAAGCCGATAAGAAAATTACATGTGCGCTCAACTTGTGGGCTGTTCAAGTCCTCCTTATATCAGTTTTCGTTTGAAAGATAACTAAGGAAGATCTTTCAAGAGGCCCCTAACTAGGATGATCGAGCATAATTTGTAGGACCCTATTGACAAACCACAAAGCCTACATGACCCTATTGACAAACCACAAAGCCTACATGACCATATTAACAATTTTTTTAAATATTTCAAGAGACACCTAATCAGGACAAATGAGCATAATATGTGGGACCCTATTGCCCAATCCCAAAGCCTTCATGGCAATCCTATAGACAAGTTTTCAAAACCATCTGACAATGTTTGGACTTTATAAAGTAATGTCACGTGCACACCTATTCTGGAATGCTGACATTGGCAACCTCAAGACATCACTATAAAGCTGAACTCTTGCCCCTTCTTTTCAAGTATTAAAGGACTTACTTATAAAGTGCACAGAGGCAAGTATAAATCTGCCAAACTTTGTATGTTATCCCAAAATTTGAGAGATGCTTTGCTTCAGCATACAGTGATGACCTATGCCTGGTCTAATTCAGGACCCCATGCCCCATAAACTTTTAAGTTTATGTTCGATGTATCCAAGGATGATGTTGCTGGTAAAATGCTTCTCTGTAAGTGCTCAAGACCAAGCATCCAAATTGCCACTTGAGAATCTTGCTTAGACAGCTAATTTGCGCAATGTCACAGATGTCCTCCTCTTTTGAGTTATTGTTTGGCCATTCCAGACCTGACAACCTTCACTCCTCTTGATTTCATGTGCCCATTTATAACGGGCTTCCCCAGACATAAGAAGAAGATCTCCAGGCTCCAATAAAATTGGCACCTTTTCTTTAATATGAGAACTTTCGGTATCATGCTGTTTATCTGCAGATATATGCCCTAATTGCTGATCATATAAAGAATTGGCTGCAGTCTCTTTTTGTGAGTGGTCTACCCAACTGAAATGCATTACACAGGAGGACTCCAAAGAGACAATTGCTATGCCATCTTCAAACCGCATTAAGTCAACATGTGCACATATGCCCTGCACACAGCCAGATGTTATTAAAGTGAACTTGCACTAGGGAGCACAAAATAACTCAAAGAAGTACGGAAAATGTGACCTACCTCACCAGGTTCGTAAATATTGACTATCATCTGGTCAAAAAGAGGCACTCTGCCCAAGATGTCCAGATTTAAAGGGAGATCCAAAGCCTGAGAAGAAGAATACAGACGAAAAGAATCACTTGTCATACAGTAAGAGCATGTGGCTTCATATATCAGATTTGATAGTTGCAACGCCCACCTTGGTAGATCTTTGAATCTCATGGCCTGAAAAGGCACAAGTGCAGAGAGGATTCAGAAAAGAAAAACCACCCCCACAGAGCATCCATGTTCAGTAGTCATATAAACCAACCAAATATTTGAAACATGAGGTATGAGAACCTGATTATGAACATGACTGAACCAACCCTCTGCAATTCAACAAATCCATGGAAAGTTAAAGGTGAAAAGTCCTACTAACAATAATAAAAAATTGTTTCATATTATCATAATAAAATACATGGTAACCTGCTTGAATTGCAGATAGCAATTGTTTTTGCTGAAAGTTGCTAATAAAACCTTTGCACAGCCAGAGTCCTGGAATTTCCTCGTTTTCCTCCCATGTGTGATGCTACGAAGCCATAAAAACATTCAAAACCCAAATCCATCAGCAGCAGAACAGCCTGCATAGCTTTCAAATAAATCAAAAAACTACAGCAAGTAGGAATTCTCCTAATAGAGTAACTTGAGTTTGTTACATTGTGTGATAAGATCAACTATAATCAAGAACACCAGAAGCTCATCATAACAAACCCCCTCAGCCAGGGCCTTTTGGGACTTGCAAAGGCTCGACAGACTAGTCTGCTGGACCATCTTGCATCCTTGGTCCCTCAAGGGACACACACTCAAGACATCTTCCTCATGCAGCCCGCTCTGCAGAAAGCAAGTTCACTGATGCCCCTATCTTTAGGCCAATCGCCATCAGGGGCCTTAGGCTAGTTAGTCTAGTTGTCCAATAGGAACCTTAGGCTAGTCCTGCTAGAATTTTGGGCTACTCATCTGAATGGACCCTTAGGATGTGCTAAGTAGACCCTTTAGTTGGATGTCATGTAGGTTTTCACTTACTTCCAAGTTCTTCCACTTAAAAAGCATCTTAGTATGAAGTACGGTCTGCAGGTCATTAGGTATTCTTCTGGTACCTGCATGCTGGGCTTGTATATCAGTTAAGGAATAATATTGCAAGGATCTATCAGTTCTAGTTGGGTTGAAGACACCGATTACTGACCCTCCCATGATGGCTCCATGGCTTCTTTGTTGAGCTAAAAATTCATTACCCACTAATTAGCTATTTAAAAAGCCCCGGTTTAGCCTCCATGTATAACACACACATTATTTAGCCATACATGTGAATGCACCCTTACGTGCCCTAAGTATAAATATATTTTATTCTTTGTGTACCAACACATTGTTGGTACACTCATATCGCATCGTACTTTCACTCTGCTCTATCTCTCACTCACTCTCACCAGCCGTCACACTCTCGCACTCACTCTCCTCCAATTGTTGTCACTCTCAGCTGAGCTCCAACAATTGGTATCAAAGCTGAAGGTACAAGCCGACAGTCACTCATCATTGAAACTGACAAGTCAAACAGACTGCTCGCGATTAGCACTAGTCGTCAAGTTCCAGCAGCTAACTGGTCAACAGGACAAAAGGCACACTCGACATTGACCAGCGTGGAAGGGCTGAGTGCTGGCGACAAGAAACACGGGCGACCAACAGGAACGTTACAGCAACAGGTGTGACATGTGACCAGCAGCAGCCAGGCAACGGGGACGTCCAGCAGGCAACGTGTCCAACCGAGAGCAGAAGTGCGAACAATTAGGCAAGCGACACCAACAGGCATCGGGCCCGCGTGACGTTTAGTGGGCAGCACAAAGGTGACGGCAGCTAACAAACCGGCGCCAACGCGACCAACAACAGGCAGGTGGCGTCACGCGACGCTACGCCTGACAGGTCAACGGACCCCCCTCCCCCCAATTTTTTTATCAGAAATCTCTTTAAATTCTAAATTTCCCCTTGTCTTAACGAGGGTTCGCGCATTGGAAGCAGAGTCAACAATTCTGTGCAAAATTGAGCCAGAAATTTGGGGTTTTTCCCAGATTTGACCTTGTTTATGCCTGGCAGTGATTTTCAAGTCAAAAATTGCAGACATTGCGTGTGGTGACCTCAATTAATATGGTGATTTTGCCAAATTAGTCAGAATTTTGGTCTTTTGAGTAAAATTTCTTTACATTGGATCCCAGAAATTTGGGGCTTTTCATGTATTGGCAAAATTTTGCTCAGCTGGGTCAGATTGTCTGACATTTATGCAATTTTGGACCTGAAATTTTGGGGGTTTGTGCAGAATTTGGTAAATTTCTGCCTTTTTGCCCATGTGGTTGACTGGCTCATATACAAACAGCAAAGATTTATTTCTGGTTGAGAGAGAACAGCAGTGTGTTTGCTGATTCAGCTTGTGCTTTTGCAATCCAGAGGCATTTACTCTAGTGTTCGTGATAAAATGGCTGCAACTTCTTCCAGTTCAGGCATTAAGAGTTTGATGGAAATCTAACCATTTGATGGTCATGGCTTTGACCTTTGGAAAGACCGTATGCAAGGCATTTTGTTCCTAAAGGATTGTGAGGATGCTTCGCAAGAAGATAAACCCGCACTAATGTCTGATGCAGATTGGGCCAGAGTAAATAAAAAGGCTGTGGCTTACATAAAGATGGTCACTGATGACATCTTGACAAACATTAAGGGTTTAGATACAGGTTATGCAATATGGGAGAAGCTGAAAACTACCTATGAGATCACCACACCTGTTAATCAGGTGCATTAAATACACAACTTGGTGAATATGCGACTGGATGAGTCAAAGCTTGCAGCTGAGCACTTGAGTGCATTTACAAGGATTTTAAATCAACTCAAAGATGCAAATTTGGACTTTTGATGATAAGTTGAGGGCGATCTTTTTAATCATGACATTGCCTGACTCTTGGGAGACCTTGGTGGTTTCACTCAGCAATAACCCCAATCTCTCATATGATGGGGTGAGGGGTTCTATCTTGAATGAAGAAATTAGATGTATGTCTAGTGGGGAAGGCAGCAACTCAGCTTATAATGTAAAAGGCAGGGCTAAAAAGAAAAATACAAATGCAGGACAAAGAAATAGGAGCAAGAGCAAAGGAAAGGAAAAGAGTGACATTACTTGCTATCACTGTGGTCAGAAGGGCCACAAGAAACCTGATTGCAGGTATTACAAGACGGAACAAGAGAGAAAGAAGAATGCAGGAGATAAGAAAAAGGAGGATAAGACAGATGCATATCTAAGGCAATCAAAGGCAAGGAAAATGCCAATGTGGCCTCTAGTGTGCTCATAGAGGAGCTTTCAGATATACAGAGGCTGATATATCATGTGTAGTTGATTATGATGCCCTTGTATGTCACATGCAGGATATGTAGATCACCAAGGCTGATGTGATTGATGCAATTTTGTCAGTTGATGATGGTGTCACTCAGACTTGGATTGTAGACTCTGGTGCCTCTTTCCATGTAACTCCTTGCTTGGAGTGTTTTGCTATGTTCAATACAGGCACTTATGGAAAGGTGTACCTTGGAAATAACCATGCTTGCAGCACTGATAGGATTGGCACTGTGCACTTGTCTTTAGACAATGGGCAAGAGCTTGTGTTGAAAGATGTGAAATATATGCCTGGCATTAAAAAGAGTTTACTATCTGTTGGTCAACTTGACTTGCATGGTTACACTACACTGTTTGGTGGTGGTTTGTGGAAAGTGAAAAAGGGTTCCATGCTGATTGCAAAAGGAACCAAGAAGGGCACTCTGTATTGTTTGCACTGTAAAGCCTTGAATGGCAAGTTTCTTTGCAGTTGCTGAAATTTGCAGCCACTAGGAGTTATGGCATAAGAGATTAGGCCATCTGAGTCAAAAAGGACTTGATGTCCTTACCTCTCTGAAGAGGGTTGATGGAAAAGGCTCTAAACTTGACTTTTGTAATGAGTGTCAGTTTGGAAAGCAAATAAGAAATTCATCTTCCTCTAGTGTCTCTCGTAAGTCCAATGTCTTGGACTTGGTGCATTCTGATGTATGTAGTATGCCCTTTAAATCATTGGGTGTGTTGCATATCTTGTCTCCTTTATTGATGATTGTTCCAAGAAGATTTAGGTATACCTGTGGAAAAAGAAAAGTGAAGTGTTTGCTGTTTTTAAAACTTTTCATGCATTTGTGACCACTCAGACAGGTAAAAAGCTGAAACGCTCGAGAACTGATAATGGGGGTCAGTTCACATCTATTGAATTCAAGTCCTTTTGTGACTTGCATGGAATTAAGAGGGAGCTTACAGCTCCTTACAGCCCTCCTTCAAATGGGGTGGCTAAAAGATATAATAGGAATTTATGTGAAAGAGTACAGTGCATGCTGTCCACTGCTAATCTCCTTCATGAATTTTGGGGAGAGGCACTCAAAACCGCAGTTCACATTTGCAACCGCTCTCCAAACAGATCCTTAAATAATGGCATCCCTGAGGAGGTTTGGTCCGGCAAATCAGCCTCATATAACCATTTACACATATTTGGCTGTGATACTTTTGCGCATGTTCAAGATGAGTTGAGGAACAAACTTGACCCAAAATCCACCAAAGGCATCTTCATGGGCTATGGTGATGAGGATGAATTTGGCTACAGAGTGTGATTACCTCAGTCCAAGAAAATTATTCGCAACCAGTATGTTGTGTTCAATGAGGCAAAATTGCTGAAAGGTACTTTAGCCTCAAATGAAGATATGAAAAAGGTCAAGTTTCAAAGTTTGCAGCCACCTATTACTTCAGAAAATGAGCCTCATGGTGTTGTACCACAAGCTGAAACTAATGGTCAGCCGGTTATTTTTGTGCCAGATGATGATGGACAGTAAATAGGAGCACAAGGAGGTCATGGACAGCAAGATAGACTTGCTGACTATGAAAATGCAGATACTGGTAATGAAAATGAAGGTGCTATACAGCATGAACAACATGCTGAAAATGGCTTACAGCAGCCAATAAATGCTGAAAATAATATACCTACCTCTAGATGTAGATCCAATTCCTAAAAATGTTGATCATTGGGTACACAGGTCTACACACGTAAGAAGGCAACCACATAGGTTTTACCCCTCCTTGCATTATGTGATGCTTACAAATGACGGTGAGCCTCTTACATACAAAGAGGCCAAGTCATATGAATTCAACAATAAGTGGGAGCTAGCTATGCAGAAAGAGATTAAATCTCTATATGCAAATGATACTTGGGATCTTGTGTCATTGCCCGAGGGAAGGAAGCCACTTCCAAACAAATGGGTGCACAAAGTAAAGACAGTTGATGGGAAACCCAAGTACAAGGCAAGACTAGTTGCCTTCTTGCATGGTGACATTGATGAGAAAATCTACATGAAACAGCCCGAAGGTTTTGTAGTTCCTTATAAAGAGCAGATGGTGTGTAAACTAAAATGCAGCCTGCAGGGGCTGAAAGCAAGCACCACGACAGTGGTACAAAAAGTTTAACACTTTTATGCTATCTCATGTGTTTACATGCAGTCATACAGATCATTGCTTGTACATGAAAAAGAATACATATGGCAGCCCTATCATACTTGTTTTGTATGTGGATGATATGTTGCTAGCTGGAAAAAGGAAGACTAGCTTGGATGCTCTCAAAAATCAGCTGAAATCAGCTTTCTCCATGAAAGATTTAGGGAATGCAGAGCATATTTTGGGCATGAGGATTCACAGAGATAGAATGCAAAAATTGTTGTTTTTATCTAAAGAAAAATACATTGAAAAGGTACTGGACAAATTTAACATGGTTGAGGCTAAGCCTTTTGGGATACCCTTACCTCCTTACCTTAAGCTTAGTAAAGCCAACAGCCCAAAAGACAACGTGGAAGCAAATGCTATGAAGGGAGTCCCTTATGCATCAGCTTGTGGCTCTCTTATGTATGCTTTGGTTACTACTCGTCCAGACATTGCTCATGCAGTGGGAGTTGTTAGCAGGTTTATGTTAAATCCTGGCAAAACACATTGGGAGGCTCTTAAGTGTATTCTTCAATACCTAAAGAGTACACAAAGAAAATGTATTTGCTATGGGCAGGGTGCACATAGTTTGCAGGGTCATTGTGATGCAGACATGGCAGGTGACTTGGACACTCATAGGTCCAACCAGCGGGTATGTCTTTATAGTTGTGGTGGGGTTGTTTCTTGGAGTTCTAGGTTGCAGAACATCATTGCACTGAGTACCACTAAAGCTGAATACATATCAGCTACTGAAGCTTCTAAGGAAGCTATATGGTTGAGCAGACTTGCAGAGGATCTCGGCATGTCTATGGGTACTACGGTTTTGGGATGTGATAGCCAGAGTGCTATGTACTTGGCTAAGAATGCCATGTATCATTCACGCACAAAGCATATAGATGTGCAATATCATTTCATCAGACAAATTCTAGAAGATAGTCAAATCACATTGACCAAGATCAAAACACAGGACAACCTTGCAGATGTTCTCACTAAAAGTCTAACCAACAACATGAGCATTGCATCCAACTAGTGGGAGTTGGTTAGAGGTTCACTTCGGACCTTTAAGTGGGAGGTTGTTGGGATAAAGGCCCGGTTTAACCTCCGTGTATAACACACGCACATTATTTAGTTGTACATGTGAATGCACCCTTACGTGCCCTAAGTATGAATACACTTTATCCTTTGTGTACCAACACATTGTTGGTACACTCATATCGCATCATACTTTCACTCTGCTCTATCTTTGACTCACTCTCACCAGCCATCATACTCTCATGCTCACTCTCCAATTGCTGTCACTCTCAGCTGAGCTCCAACACAGGTTGTGAGCTCCTATCAAAGTCTAACGGAGACATAGGAGCTCTGACAGTTGGTGTGTGTTTCTTAGTTTGTGCACGTCTTAGTGTGCATTTCTTGTGTTTGCCAGTCAGATGACAATCAGTGCCGCCTGCTAGCTGTGCCCCCTCACTCCAGGATGCTGTGATTTTGCTCAGGCAGCCACATCAGCATTTTTCGCTTTGTTTATTGCTGCTGACTATATTTATTGCAGGTCAGACAGCATTTATGGCCATGTGGACAGCAGTCGGCCAGTTTCGGGGCTGTTATGCTATTTATAGCTGCCCCCCCAAACTTGGCAAAGCATTCTTTTCTGCAGGTTGCTGACTTGCACACTCCATCTCCGATGCTACTGCCATCATCATTCTCAGTGTGATCTGGTGCCCTCACTAACGCCTAAGGCTGCATCCAGGGACTGATCAGTCCACACTGTTGTCTTCAGCAATCATCTTCGGTCAATGCAGATTTCTTCCTTCTTCTTCCTGCTCTCTCTCTCTTCCTCTCTCTTTGTGTTCATATCCTTCTTCTATTGCACACTCTCACATGGAATCATCACCAAAAGAGAGGACACAAAGGTGAGGAGCTGAGGCGACCCTTCCAAGCTAAAAATGCAGCCTTCCACATTCACATTTTGCTGCAAATGCAAAATGTTTTCTGCAAGCGACAGCTGCTTCTCCCCACACAAACCATCTACACCAATCCCATCACGATCATGTAGCTGATTTCCACTGTTCGAAGGGTTATCTACAGCAAACACATGTTTTCTAGATATTTTGCAAGTCATAAAAGATGTCTTATCACCAGTTTGCAAGCTTTCATGCCTCAAAGGATGAGCATTCTCATCATTCCTGTGAAAGGCAGTGAGATTATCGCAATGATTTTGGCGGAGACCACGAAGAACGGAGGTCACTAAGTCCATTTGTACAGCAACCTTCTCCTTCCCCCTCCATGTTTCTCAAAAGACCCAACTCCATGGTCTTAAGAGGCACCCACACTGCAAGTGCCCGTACTTCTTTCTTTGCCCAAAGAGGACTGCTTGGATGGCTCTCACTATTCATAGTGGTCGTGTAAGGTGGAGTACATTCTCGATACCTTCAACCTTTGGGAGTTTGTTTCCCATCCTATACCCTGGCCCATGGAGGATTCCAAAGTGGGATCAACGATAGACTGTGCTGCCCTATGGAATTGAATCAACTCTTGAGCTAGAACTTTTCTTTTCATGAGCTTAATAAATTTTGCCCTAGTGCATGTTTGCAAATTGAAACTACCATAGAGGTTTGGAAGAAGCTAGCGTCTCTCTACCATCAGAAGACATTTGCCCATCACATATCCCTTGAGAAGAAGCTTTGGATGCTCAACGTCAATGATTCTCTTCCATGAAAAACCACATCAATAAATTGGAGGACATGAGAGATAAACTTGCATCTCTCGAATCGACTATATCTTCCGAGGACACGGCCATGGTCCTTTTGACTCAACTATAATCTCTGTAGTTCGATATATTCTATACCAGTCTTTTGCCTTCGAGGACCCAAAACAGTCTTCTTTGGGAGAACCTTGCCACGCTAGTCCTGAAGCATGACGAGCGGCCTAGGGATATAGGTACCAATGGATCCAACTCCATGAAGGCTTTTACAGCACATTCGAGAGGGAAGGAAAGAAGAAGGGGGGTCCCCAAGCCAAGAAACATGAGAACAAGAAAGATGATTCCAAGGATTCCAAGAAACATGAGGACAAGAAAGATGATTCCAAGGATTCCAAGAATAAGTGTAAGTGCCCCCATTGCAACAAGGGCACTCATTTGGAGAAAAAGTGCTAGCAAATGTACCCCCATTTGAAGCCGAAGGAGGGGTCCAAGGATTCAAAAGCTACACCCACTACTATTGAGCTCGTCTTCCTATACTTGTTCAAGGTGGAGGATATAGCTCTTGCTTCTTCCTCTGAGGAGAGGCCTTGGCTCATGGATAGTGGGACCTCTTCCCATATGACTTACCACCAAGATTGGCTTCAAGACATGAGATCTAGAGGGGAATCCATCACCATTGGTGACAACTCTTTCATCCCTGTGCGAGGAGAAGAGACCATTCCCCTATTACTCAATTGGCATACTTCTTTGGCCAAAGTCCCATATGTACCAGATTTGGGCTTTAACCTCTTGTTTGTTTATGGTCTTACACAACTAGCTAGGTACCCAAGTCATCTTCACCCAAGATGCAATCACAGTGGAGGATGCATCTACAAGAGCTACTCTTTGGGCATGCACCCGATAGAGTGGACTTTACCTACTTAACAATTGCAAATTATACATATTCTGATTTAAACTACCTTTTGCTATTGTATCCTAGGCCTCCATCTCAACAAGATATACCTATGGTCAACCTATACACCTATCCATTTGATGAGAAAAAGCCACCAGACTGCTCGACATAGATCTCTTCCTTCAAATCATCATTTAGGAAAGCAGACTTCACATTAAGTTGATAAACCGGCCATCTTTTTTCACACTATCTAAAGACATTCTTGCTGTAATACTCAACTAAATATAATTTCAGAACTAGAGCCAAGCTTTTGACCTTCAATCAAGTGCCTCAGGCTCATAAAATAATGTGGGTAAAAACCGGCCGACGTGATCAAAAAACTACCGACCACACCACAAATGAATAAAATAATCGACGAATGTTCCTCCAGCTACCGTGTGGCATCATCACCTACCTGACAAAACTGCATGTACACTGTGCCTGCTGAAAATGCCCACTAGTTGACATGAATAATGAATAATACCCTTCGAGAGTACCTCCAAGAGAACTGACTACATCAATGTTAATCTAAGAAATGCAAGTTAATGGGATGACTAATCTCTAACACCATCCTTTGCTCCACATGTCCCTATCCCTCCACCATGGGCTTCTCATGGGGTTAGCATACCCATACCAAGTCATCCATGCCCTCATTTGGATCCATTGTACACACTTCTCGTATGCATGGTGGACAATATGGGATTACTTCCGGAGTGTACTCTACTCTGCCAACCTATCTCCCATATCCATCCTACCTCACTTACACACCTTATCCGTCTCCTAGCACTACCACTCCTATTGCAATGGCCAAGAATGCCTTCACACATAAGATCCGTTTTAGCAGGTCATTCACCACAACTTCATGCAACAAGTGCTTGAATCTCAAGGGCTTTGGGACTTCGTCATTGCTCTAGAGCCTATACTAAACCCTTGATTAGTTCACCCTAATCTGATCCATCAATGGAGAGCCTGCAATTCCACATCCACTAATGCAGGGGTTGCTTCATGAGTTCCAGTCTCAATTACAGCGTTTTTCCCTCGCATATGCTTAGAGTCATCTCATTGACTACTATACAACGGGAGTTTGCACTCAACGTATAAATCTCAATTTTGAGCTTTAGGAGTTTCCCACTAAGGGGATGATCTGAAAGTTAAGTTGGCTGAATACCAATGGTTGCTTGCTGAGTTTGCCACTATTAGCTCCCTGGAATCAAACGATAATCAGGTCACATTCTTCTTGAACAAGTTACCCAACAAATACTTCCATTTTATCTAGCAAATTATCTCACTACCTAGATTGCTAACATTCTACGAGTTTGAGTGTACATGAGGCTGCACAATCAAGTCCACAAGAACTCCTCCACACATATCCATTTAGAAGGGCGAGGATTGGTTACCTCTTCTTCGGGAGGGAAAACCATGACAAACACAACTACTAACAGTGACAATTGAAACCCTTAGTGCAATGAATCAACATTCCTAGTGGAGCTCATGTAAAGCTTATGTCTTGTCATTGTCTAAACTCTTGGATGCTTGCTTTCTAGACTGCTAAACGCAAGTGAAGAGTTGCTCATAGTTTATGTGGAGCCATGGAAGTTACATTGTCATACCGAGGTACTGCAATTAGTGACTTTGAGGTAACTTAACAAATGTCAAAGCATGGTAATAAGAAATGATAGCCACTACTTCAAGGCAAATGCATTGGCCATCCTCAATGTGACATGGCACATGACAACTTACTAAAGGTCCAGAGTATCAGTGCTATGAAAAGCATTGCCACCTTCGCCCTCCCAAAAAGGCATCTATGGCTAAACAAAAGGAAGCTGCTTCATTAACATCACGGGAAGACCATCTCCACAACTTGGAGGGTCTAAGTCATGGCTTGTCAATAATATGCTACTAGTCATATTATGTTATATTCCAAGGGACACAAAAGTCCAACGCAACAAAGAAGGCTCTGTCATCATGAGTCTTATGCCCCTATGTCCTAATCATCATGGTCACAAGTCAACATCATATGTTCTTGTGTTCCACACTTGGGTTTCAATCTTCTTTCATTATATACCTTACCAAGCTTGGTACAAAAATCACCTTCAACAAGGCAATAGTGATTCTCAAATATGAGCGTATTGGAGTGATTCTCAAATATGAGCATATTGGAGAGAACCTTTGCGGACTACAAGTGTGCCTAAGAGTTTCACAAAAGGTGGATCTTCAAGTTATTTAATCTTGGAGGTTGTAGTTAACACATAACCTCCTAGTTTTTATCACAAAACTAGGAAGCAAAACTCCATGTCAATACATAATAGCATGTGTTTTGTAAAAGACAAAATTTTGTAATCATTGTAACGATATAGCTGAAGACAAGAATATCCTTGTTTGTTGTCAAATATGGAGGAAGACAAACAAAACTGCAAAAAAGACATTGCATAATGCATAAGCATCAAAGAAACTAAATATCTATACATAGAAATTCTTAACGTAGAGATGCATCTTCAAGAGCTTTAGAGATAACTTCTTAACCTAGAGATGCATCTTCAAGAGCTTTAGAGATAACTTACTGATGCAGCTCTTTAAGATGCAAGACTTGAATAGAGATGTGGTACGTCTAGAATACAAGCTCCATCAAGTCATTAAGATATGTGGCTCATGAATAGTATAGCTACTAGAAGGTCAAAAAAATGAAAAACTGCATCAGTTCTTCTTTTGAAATCCTGCTTTGATCTAGGCTTGGCCATCGAACCTCTCATACCTAGGCTTTATGCAAGTGGTATGCAACGAACGAGTCAGAGAGAACAAACGATGCGATGAAAGCTATGCGCTTACGGCGGTCAAGCACATGTCGATGCCATCCATGGGTTGAGCCCTGTCGTCATCTTTGCCTTCTTCAGAGTCGGAATCACCGAAGACGTACGACAGCAATCGCTTTTCTCGCTCGTCCGCCATGAGATTCGCAAGGTAAGATTCCTGATACAGACTACCCTCTCGACTAAGGCTGGTTACACGCCAATCCCTGCCCAAAGTGTGGGCATGCACTTTTTAGGACTCGGTGCGGACATGGGCGTCATACCTTTACACACCAAATAGATACAGTTTGTACAAAAATTAAAAATAATAAACTTATAAATTATTTGATTGGTTGCAAATGCAAAAAGTACACCCTTGTCTATCACTTTACAAAGTGGGCAGGGGAGACTCCCCGTCCAAAAGTGGGTGAGGAGTTCACTTGTTTAACACGTAAACAACAGGTCATGTCCTCTCTCGTGTGTAAAGGAATGCGAACGCCCAACCCTTAAATAAGTGTTTTGATTGGTTAAAGCTTACAAAATGGGTGTCTATCATTTGGTATGTAACCAGCCTAAGATCTAGTTTCTTATCTTAATTTGTTGACGAGGCCTTGCCTTCCCTCAGCACCATCTCCCACTTGGTCTTAAAGGCCATCACAAATTGGGATCTACCACCTAAATTACACTATCCCATACATTACATGTGAATGATCATGACCATTATTTTTTGAAAAAAAAGTAAACTCAATCCAAAAAGTGAACCCCACCTACACTTTTAGTAAACTTAGCCAAAAAAGTAAGCCTAGCCTACTAAAAAGTAATTATCAAAAAATTATTACCAAATATTAATTTATTAAAATATAATTACTACATGATACTCTAAAACTTGCCAATTTTAACATGTGTACAATGGATAATGTAATGGTTGAAGGTTTGCCTAATTTACAAAAGCATATAGGTTCAACTTCCTCCAAACTCTAAATTTTCTTTCTTCATTAACTTTTTAGTTTTTTTGCCTCCTTAGAGTCTTTAATATTTAAACCTTACCTTTTACAAGTTTGTATTTTTATCTTGAACCCCTTCCTAAGCTTTCGAAGCCCAAACTTATGGAAATAACTTCTAGGGAGAGTGAAATTTTCTAAGGAGAAATTCTAAGGAAATAACTTCCATGGAAAAACAAAAATTCTAAGGAGAAGTAACAAATTACCAATGAGAGAAGTTTAAATATTAATAAAATAACTTCTAAGGAGAGATAAAAAATCTAAGGAAATAACCTCTACGTAGAAACAAAAATTTGCCAAAGAGAGAAGTTTAAAGATATAAGAGTTTAAGGGAAATGAAATTGTGGCAAACCTTTAACCATTAGACTATCCATTATACACATGATGCAATTGGCACGTTTTAAAATATTATGTAGTAATTACCTTTTGCCATATCAATTTTTTATTTATTTTTAATTAGTAATCACTTTTTAGTGGGCTGGGTTTACTTTTTTAAAAAGTAGTGGTCATGATCGCTCGCATGTATCAGGTGAAATTTGGACTATAGATCCCAACTCTTCAAGGTCTTTAAGACCCTGTGCAAGATAGTGTTGAGGGAGGTCTTCGTTGTTTTTGAGTTGTCATCCATTTAAAACATTCGTGTTTTTGAGCTATCATGGTTTAAAATGAGTGGTCATACAAACATATTTTTGCCCGCCCCATCTCTACTCTATACTATCTCATATTTTCTAATTTTCCTAAGCTTTCACCCGCCTAATGAGTGCTTATGTCCTAACCATTTGAAGTATAAACACATATATAATTCTTTTCCAAGTGGGCTGCATTTGCAACTATCCACATGCAATATTACGAGAGAGACTCTCTCTCTCTCTCTCTCTCTCTCTCTCTCTCTCTCTCTCTCTCTCTCTCTCTCTCTCTCTCTCTCTCTCTCTCTCTCTCTCTCTCTCTCTCTCTCTCTCTCTCTCTCTCTCTCTCTCTCTCTCTCTCTCTCTCTCATGTAGGTCACATGTTTTCACTTCTAAATGGGCAGAACATGCTACAAATACAAACTCCAAAGTTGTCTGTGTTGTGCCTAATAAATGTCGTATTGGGAGCTAGAACCAAGGATGGAGAGGAAGATACTACATGCAAATAAGGAGAGATTGAGAGATGCAAGAGATCAACATAGATGTAGCGAGAATAGTTGGATAAGTAGACATAAAAAATGCTTTACACTTTGAGCTTTTGCAAAATATGCTTTTGGTTTAGCATTCATGTATGGCATGGTGTGAATAAAACACCTCGCCATATTTAGCAATAATAAAACACATAAGAAGAAGCAGAAGAAGAAGGTAAAGGAGGGGGACAAAGACCTCCAAGCTCAAATGATCATGCTCTTGTGACTAGCATTCCATGCACCTTAATATCAAGAGATGCAAGGGCATGGTGGTTGTGACTTATGCCTTCATCCCCCCCACATGCTTACCAATGTGAGGAGAGGTGAGCAAGCATTAGCACAATAGAGGTGAGTCGGGTCTCTCTCTCTCTCTCTCTCTCTCTCTCTCTCTCTCTCTCTCTCTCTCTCTCTCTCTCTCTCTCAAAGAGTGTGTGCAATGTAGATTGATATGAGAGACCCTATGGAGGGGGAGTGAATCTTCCTTTGCCTAGGAGACAGTGTTTGTGTTCACCTTGTCAATAACATACATAGGGGCATTTAGATCATACCTATATAACCTACCAACACAAAAGACAAGGAGCCCACATGTGAGCCCTCCTCTAAATCACCCTTCATCCCAAATACATCCAACTCAAGAAGTAGCAAATGACAATCATAAAATATCATATATGGCAATAGATAGCCCCATCAAGGCATTTAAGGAAGATAAAAGCAAAAAATCACACAAAGTTTACAATGTTGCATAATACCCTATAACTGCAAAGGGGGTCATTAACTAAAGTAGCACAATGGTTATTTCTACACCTGGATTGGAGAGGAGAAAATCAACCAACATTTTACATGCTACCAAGGATCAAAAGCTAGAGAAAGTACTCTTTAAAAAAAAAAAGAGGACTACGTGAAAAGATCATCAGTGGATATAGATCGATCATTGAGTATGAAGTAAGCAAAACAAAAATTGGGATCCATGCATGACTTCAAACAAATCTAAATAGCAACATGGTTGACCTAGACAATAGGTGGGTTGGTAGCGAAGGTCAGAGACATAGAAGAAATCATAGTCACCTTAATGGGCATGTGAGGTGTGGCTAGCACCATGGCCAAATTTTGGGAATCAGTAAAGGTAATCCAATGCTCCATTATTCTTACAAGTGATTTTAACATGGTGGAGACAATAGAAGATAGATTTGAGGGAAAGGGAAAAGTAATTCCAAGTAAAGTAAAAACACATTGGTTAAGTTGAAATCTTAATCTGTGCCGCAAACTTCACTTGGTCAAATAACCAAAATCGCCACATACTTTAAAAAGATAGACTCGACAAATTTTATCTATCATCAGAACTTCAAGCAACATTCATAGACCTCAAAGTTAAAACCTTTATTAGTATTCTACTCTCCAATCATAATCTGATCATGCTTACCCTCTCTAATAAGGAGTATAGGGTCAGGTAAGGCTCTATTCAAATTCAACTACATTAAGGATTGGATCAAGAGCATTTGGCCTTCTCACTTTCAAACTGCCCTACTCCTTGGGAAAATCCTAGACAACAATTGTCACATAAACACAAAAGTTCTTCAAAGAGGCTAAGATTAGAGCTATTGCAATTAGACACAATAAATGAAATGCAGCATATAAGGAAGTTAGTTCCTTCAAAGGTAGAATAGAAGAAGTAGTAGAAGCACTTTTAAATTGAATTGGAAATTCCCAAAGATAAACTTAAGAGGGAAGAATTTTTGGAAGCAAAGTCAATGCAATATTTTTTTTGGGGAATGGTGGGCTAGGAAGGTTGGTAGACCCATTAAGGAACAATTCAAAATGCTAAATCTTAAAAAGGAAAGAGATTGAGTCCCTCTTCTCACAAGAGCAAATGGCTAACTAGCCAATCCCAAGCATAAAACTTACAAAGTGCCCATCAATTCTTATCGAGAATCTTCAATCAACCCTCTTAGCATAACATAGAGAAAACCAACATTAAAGCCCAAATTGCCATTTGTAGGAAAAAGGTAGTATCCAATTACCTTACTAGGCTACTAGATGCTAAGTTTCCCACACTCCTAAATGATTTTTTTGAACCTTTAAGTACTTCCTCACCAAATCCTTGATGAGTGTTTGGAAAGAATACATCTAATTAGGAAGACTACCACATGCACTAAATGAAGGAGTAGTAAAACTAATACACAAAAAAGAGGTTGAAAGGACTTGGTTTGTGCTTAAACATAGCATACAAGGTATATGCCAAGGCTCTAGTGTGAAGCTTTTTGATGCATCTAGATGAGTGGATACATAAGGAACATAAGAGATTCATAAAAGGAAGGTACATTCTAGATGCCACAATAGGCCCATGGGAGAGAGTAAAGTATGGAGCGCAAACAACCAACCTCAATCACGTCTTTCTAAAATTGATTTCAGTAATAGAATAAGAACTTGTTCTACAATCCCTAAACACTATGGTTGATGGGAGAAATTTTATCAAGTTTTTATCAAGCCTATTTTGAAATGCTTTAGCACAATTAGTTATTAATAAGGGGCTCATCAAACCTTATATCCTTAGGAGATCCATATACCAAGGATGCCCCCTAGCTCATTTGTTGTTTGTTATTTGTTATTGCAACTTATGCTCTAGACTTGCTTTTGGATAAGCAATTTCAATTAGGTTTGATTGGAGGAATTAGGCTTATGAATACTAGTTAGGTTTTGGATAAGCAATTCTACTTAGGTTCGATTCAGGAGATTGGGCTCCTAAATACCTAGAGGCACATGGTGTTGAACCTTTTTGTACATGACATGAATGCAACTATACAAAATTATGAATGATCTCTTCAAACATTTTGAAAGTTTCTTGAGACTTTCTACTTGGCTCCAAGATAAACCATTCAAAAATAGGAATAAAGACTCTACTTCAACCCCCTCAGTTGGCTCTAAGGCAAATGGGTGCCAAGAAATTGAACAAGAAAAAATATTTTGTATTTTTGGCATATCTATGGGATTCGAGCTAACTCTCAAGAAACATTAGGAGTGGGTCATGGACAAGCTTACCAAAAGAGTAGAAATATGGGAAGGTTTTCAACAAGGTTTAGCATCAAGATGATTAGTGCTTAAGCATATAACCATCTCCATATGCATTTATTTTTTGGACTACTAAAATCCCTCAAAACCATACCTTCAACAATTTGATGCAATCTATTGGAACTTCCTTTGGTATGGAGACGTCATCAATTTCAAAATATTGAAAAGTGGCATGACATATTTTCACCTTCGACAAATGATACATGTGGTTGGGAATTCTTGATAATCATATGTTGGCATGTATATTTGCACTTTTGACAAATGATATGGGGGGTTGGGAATTCCCAATGTTCATATGTTGGAAAAGAACTTAATAACAAAATGGATAGTGTGAAAACTTAAACAGGATGATGAGGATTGGGCCCTTGTCATAAATCACAATATCAAGCAAGGAAATGAGAGGAAATGATGGTGGGATATAGAGTCAATGCAATGATATGAATGCACATAGCTCTAGTGCCATTCAAGTATCTCATGATACTCTTTACTACTTCCTAATGCTTCTTGCCATAAACTTGCTAACTACTCCCACTACATAAGCAATGCCTAGACATATGGTAACCATAGCATACACCAAGTGACCAATAGTTGATGCATAAGTTATCTTGGCCATTTTATCCTTCTCCTCATCGAACTTAGGGTTGTTCTCTTGGCTAAGTTTAAAATATAGAGACAATGGAATATTAATAGCATTTTCCCTCTCCATATTGAAATGCTCACCAATATATGCATTTTGAGACAAATAGAGAAGCTTCTTATCTCTATCCTTAATAATCCACATGTTAAGAAGTGAACCGGAGAGAGAGAAAGAGGAGAGAGAAGATTGCAGAAGAGATAGAAGAAGATGTGCAGAAGAGAGAGAAGTAGAGTGACGAGAAGAGAGAAATATTAGAAATGGAGAGAGAAAAGCAGGAAAGAGAAAGAAGCCATTGAAGTAATTAGAAATATTAGAAATGGAGAATAACAGTAATTATATTAATGTGTCAAAAGATGGGAAAATTTAATTGTCCTCTCCTTTTATACCAATGTCAGTGTGACATGGCATCAATATTATTTACACACTAAATCCTTATTCTTCCAAGCTTCTTACAATCCATCTCATCCCAAAGGTTTTTGCCCTAAAAAACAAACTTACAAAGACGTGGAAAAGGACGGATAGAATAGAGTACTACTCTGTTTTTCAGCTTTACAAATGGAAAAATGAATGAAAGATGACAAACATATGGATTGAAATGAAAGAACAAAAGTAGGCCTTAGCTATATACATGATAAAAAATTCTTCAGAAGTGTTTGGAGCCATAATGTCTTCAACTAATGAGCTCAAAATGAAGTAGACAGCTTGCTATGTAAACATACCTTACTGGACCAAATTTGCCATAACTTCTAGTAGAAGAGTCCAAATGAGGTGTGCCACATGTCAAAAGGTAGCTCATGAAGAGTAATTTGATCTTATATAAGTGGCATAAATCTAAAAATTAGGCAAAATAAAAACTTTTCTAAGACAACTTGTTATCAAGTCCCTATCTGCACCATAACTAGCTCCATAGACAGTAGGCTTCAACCACCAATGTGCCCTTAGGAAAGGAAACTTGTCTAATATAGAATCAGGCCTCCAAGAAGCTTCCTTAGGTGGTAAACCCCTCCATTTGATTAGATATTCAATGGTGGAACGATATCGAAGCTTCTTCTCATGCTGACCTATGATAGCCTTTGGGATGTACTGAATAAGACCTTCTTCATCAATAGGCGGCAGCTCATCAACTGTATCAATAGGATCACCATAGAAAGGCTTAAGCTGACTAATATGGAATACATTATGAATCTTAGTAGAAGAGGGTAGCTCCAATCTATATGCCAAGTCTCCAATGTGCTTCAGGATCCAATAATAAGCTTGTTACTAGATCCATCTTTCAAAGTAGAGTACCTAGACTTGGGTGCCTTTAAGAAAACCAATTCTCCTTCTTGGAACTCTAAAGGTCACCTCTTCTCATCAGCATACATATTCATTTGGTCTTGATCTTTCCTGAGATTCATCTTATAATGTTGAAGAAGGGTCTACATTCTTTCCAACTCTTCTTTCCCATGTCAAGGGTTGATTCTTTGATTAAGGATGATTCTGGGTAAGGGCACCTTATAACCATATAGAGCCTCAAAGGGCGAAACTCCAATTCTAGCATGGGTGGAGTTGTTGTAGGAAAACTCAGTCAAGTGTAACCAAGAATCCCATGAATTCTGGACATCATAATAGAAATGGCAAAGATAAGTCTCTAGCCACTTATTTACCCTTTCTGTCTGTCTAGTCTATGGATGATAGGCCGTAGAAGGAATCAATTTAGTGCCCATGGATATGAATACCGCCTGCTAGAAGTTACTCATGAACTTTGAGTCTCTATCATGAACAATCACCTGCAGTAATTCATGTAGTCTAAAAATTTGCTCCATGAACTGATTGGCTACTTGAGAAGTAGTAAACTGGGTCTTGGTTGGAATGAAATGGGCTGCCTTGGTGAGATCTACCAGCACATATATACTATTCCATCCCTTTTTGGTAGTAGGCAAGCCAGTAATGAAGTCCATGGTAATGTGCATTCATTTACTTGTAGGAATGGGTAATGGCTGCAACAAACCACCTAGCTTATGGGTGCTGTCCTTATTCTGCTGACAAGGCATATACTTCATGACAATCCTTGACATCTCTCCACAACCCTTTCCAATAGAAGCTTTTGGTGATCCTATCATAGGTCTTGAAAAATCCAAGGTGTCTAACTAAAGGCAAAGAATGCAACTCCTCCATCATTTTCCGTGTAAAAGAAGAGGTAGAGAGAATGACATTTTTGCCATTTTTAAGCTGATAATGCGAGTTATCTTCCATGAGACCTTGCTATAATTTCTGAAAAATATGATTGAGCTCTTCATCCAAAAGATAAGCCTCCTATAGTTCTGCAATCCAATCAGTATGTAGCTCAACAGTCATTGATGAAACTTTGCAAGCCCACATATGAGAAAGAGAATCAGTCACTATATTGTCTTTGCCCTTCGTATGAGTGATGTTAAAATCATAATTTTGCAGTGTAGCTACCCACCTATGCTGCTTAGGAGTAAGATTGGATTGAGTAAGGAAATACTTAAGGACCCTGTGATCACTCTGAACTTTAAATCGAATGCCATACAAATAATGGTGCCATTTATTTATTGCATGCAAGATACCCAACATCTCTTGGTCATAAACATTCATGGCCATTTCTTTATCTGTATAAGCTTACGGCTTTCAAAGGAAATCACTCCATACTCCTGTAACAAAATAGCTCCAATGCCTCGGCTATTCGCATCACACTGTATGGTAAATTCCTTTGAAAAATTCGAGCATACTAGAAAAGGAGCGGAAGTAAGAAGTTCCTTTAGCTGGTTGAAGCTACTATTTGCAAGAGCATCCCAAAAGAAAGATTCCTTCTTCAACCTGTCAATTGTCAAAGGAATTGCAATAGTTGTATAATGCTTGATAAATTGGGGATAGAATGAAGATAGACCAAGTAATCCTCTAAGAGAAGTAGTAGTAGTAGGTGTTGGCCAATCTTTGATACATTGCACCTTCTTGGGATCAACTATATCCCTTTTTCACTAACAATATGTCCCAAGTATTCCACTTCAGTCTACATGAAAGAGCATTTCTTATCCTTAGCAAAGGGTCTATGTTGTCTCAATACATCAAAAAGCTTCCTCATGTGTGATAGATGGTCCTGAAGGGTCTTATTGTAAATCAGAATGTCATGAAAGAAGACTAAGACAAATTGAAAGAGGAAAGGCTGCAAAATCTTGTTCATTAGACTCTGGAAGGTAACTGGAGCATTTTTAAGCCCAAATGGCATCACTAGGAAATGATAGAGCCCTCGATCAGTCCTAAAAGTAGTCTTGAGCTCATCACCCTCTCGCATGCAGATCTAATGATACCTTGACCTCAAATTAATCTTTGTAAAGAATCTAGCCCCCTTAAGATCGTCAAGAAAATCATCAATCCTAGGTATTGGATACCTGTTCTTCATTGTGATCTTGTTAAGATCCTTGTAGCTAGTGCACATCCTAAAAGATCCATCTTTCTTTTTGACTAACAAGACTAGAGATGCATAGGGTGAAGAACTAGGTTCAATGAATCCCATCTCAAGAAGTTTCTTGATTTGCTTGGCTACTTCCTCTCGTTCACACTAGGGTGGCTTATTGATTGGCTTTGAGTTGGACTTCAAATCAATAGGGTGATCTACTGCTCTCCTGGGAGGTAATGAAGTAGGCACCTTGAACAAATCCCTATACTCCTCAAGAAGAGCTTTCAAGGTTGGATGACTTGCTGAATTTATGGGTTGATCTTCAATCTCTTTATTCAAATGAAAAACAAACATCTGTGAATGCCTCTTATACTCCCTTTTGAGTTGTTTAATGGTGATAAGCTGAAAATCTGATCTTCTAGGGATTCCCTATAAATGGATGAGCTGTCCATCAAAGATGAACTCCATATACAATTGTGAGAAATCCATAGTGATTTTCCTAATGTTATCAACCAATCACAATCGAGTACAATATCTATAGGCCCCATTTCTAATGTAATTAGGTTTACTTTTGCTTCAAAATTTTTAGCCAGCTGTAAAGAAACTTGTGGGCATATTTGTGTGCTAATTTCTTCTTCACCATTGGCTACTTGAACTCTTATGGGTTGCTGTAAATTAGTGGGAAGACAATTCAGCTTGTCCATAACAAACTTATTCACAAAACTGTGTATACTACCACTATCTATCAAAAGGAACACAACCTTCCCATGAATGTTACCCTTCATACAGAGTGTATTAGGGCTCTTAGAACCTATCCAAGTATCCATGGAAATGGAACAACTAGTGGCAACGAGTGGCTCATGATAAGTCCCACCTAGGTCAAAAGGAACACTCCCACCTAGATTAAAAGGAAAAGTAGGCCGGATCATAAAAGTACTCTTGCCCAACTTCTTCCTCAAGATCATCATTTTCAGTATTAGGTGCAATTGCATTAGCCTCATTAATCTCATCTTTAGAATCCTCAAAGACTAGCGTACTATGAACCTTGGCTTTTGCATTTTTGTATACACACTTTGTGGTATGATTAGGTGTATACTTTTCCCCATACTTGAAGCATAAGCCTTTTTCCTTTCTCTCTTTGTAAAGGTCCATAGGAATAGAATTGGGATTCATTTTGGATGAAATAGATTTAGGCTTGTTGTCCCCTTGTTTGAAGTCAACTTTAGGATTGTTTGTTGTCCTAAAATTACTTTGATGTCTTGAAGCATTGAATGGTGGATAAGTTGGCACCCCTAAGCCTCCACTTGGCACATGCTTGCTGCCATAAACATTACCAACTTGTCTCTATTTTAAAACAATCCTTGGTTGTCCATAACCAAGCTGAAATGAGGACTCCCTTTTATATTTCCTTCCATAGTGTTCTATAAGCTCAATAGCTTTGAAAAGAGAGGTAGGGTTTTGTGCCATGACATCAACTGATAAGGATGGCTATAAGCCATACATATACTCGTGGAGCTTAGCCTCATCTCATTGATGCTCTTTACATACATGGTCAGATTGAGGAATTGGTTGGTATAGTCTCTTACACTTAGGCCTCTTTGCTCTAAACCATACTATCTCCATGCCAATTTCTCTTTTTCAAGAGGGGAGACAAAGACTTTAACCATAAATGTCTTGAAAGCTTTCCAATTCTCTACAAGTATGTTTTCCTTTTTAATATACCTCCACCAAGTATGCGCAAATCCCTCCAAATGCAAGGAAGCAAAATGAATCTTCATATCATCAGTTTTAGGGAATATATCAAAGTAAGATTCCAATTTGGAGGTCCACTCCTCTAGATCAAATGGTGAAGATGATTGACCATTGAATTTGGCCAAAATGATATTATCTTTCAACTCTCTTTCATTGAAGGGTTGCGGTCCCAAAATAGATTGGTCATGAGTACTAGGCATTAAACCCCCAAAATGTGATGGAACTCTTCCAATAGGTGGATGAGAACCGGTATGAAACCTTCCCATTAGTAGAGGACCTCTAGGAAGTTGGGTATTCAGCCCAAAATCCTGGGAGTTGGCACCATTCAAACTACCCAAATAGTCATCATGTCTTTGTGAAGTCTCACCTATTTCATATTAGCTATTTGGGATACCCCTTTCTCCAATAATTCCATGACCTTGACCATTTTGGTTAGGTGGCTGAAGTGGGACTGTGGGCTCACTATTTGAATAAGCTTTCTCCTTTCTTTCTTTAGATCCCATTTGCATTTGCATCCATTGGGAGAGTTGAGCCATTATTTGAGCATTAGATTCTACTAACTTGTCAATAGAAGCCCTCATGACATTGAGCATGCTTACTTTCATGTGCACACAAGGTATTATTAAGTGTATTGATTTCTTTATGTACTTGGGACTCTTTAGGGCTCTCTTGGGGTATATTCTCTAGCTTAGAATCTTTGATTTGCTGTGCATAATCATCTTGGGCCTTATTTTTGCCTTACCATAATAGTGTAGTCCTCAGTACCCTCTGTTAGAAAAATGACTCTAATTTGAGCTAGGAACCTCCGATTCCAAATTTTTTTGATCCAAATCGAAGCCAAGGATGCCCTCTTTAAGATGAGCTATAGCACGCTATAATAGGTTTATGATTGAAAATTTTGCAATTCAATCTTTAAGCTAGAACTGTCCATGCTTGCACCCTATTTCAACTAGTAAATGCCATGTTTCCACCTATAAGGTAAAATAATAGTTTCAAATGGCTACCAAACCCTATTTGAATTTTGTACTTGTAAGGACCTGTAAATACCCTATAGTGTCATTAAAGTCCCTGCTTTACCCTGTTTTGCTCTTGAAGGTATTTGAGTCTTCGAAAACACTTCAATCTTCAATTATACACTCATTGTACCTATGGGAGGGATAAAAAAATAGAACATGCTCTCTACATGGGCTCCGAATCACTAGGAGGTGGGCAAAGTTCCCCTTGGATAGGTTGGTTGCACCCCTTCGGGATCTTCGATAGTGAGGGAGGGTCACCTCTCTTTTGTCCCACTATCTCCCCCAGCATCCACCTTTTTCCTCGATGGGAATATCAACATGGTAGTAGCATTCTATTCCAATCAATTAGCATGAAATGCATTTTTATTGGATAGAGAGAGGGTCTTACCAATGCAATTCACTGACTCATTGATTGCTAGTGCTTACCCTTTTACAATATTTCAAGATTGGGTAAAAGAATTCAACCAATCAATGGACTAGAGTGAGAAATCTCATGAATCAATAGGTTTAATCAATTGGATCAAATGTAATGCTAGAAATTTCAGTTTGAAGCCTCTAATTCATTGATTAGAACTAATATGCATAAAATAAACTTTGCATTACATACATGAATGGATTGATTCAAGCAATGGTTGGCTGAAATTTGATGGAAATCGTTTCATTCTTTAATCTCTCAAACAAGTGGATTAAGCTCAACAAATGGATTAATGAGAGAGATTAAAAATTGAAGAAGAGTATCTTTGACATAGTCGATGATGACTTAATCAATCCCCAAATGCTTGATAAAGGCTCCGATGGTCCAATGTTGCCAAAATAATCTTCAAGACTTGTGTATTTAATGCTCAAGAGTAATCTTGAAGCTTCAGACGCTTAAGATTGAAGCTTTAAACCTATTTTTTTCAAATTTTGGCTCCATGAAAGCGCTTGAGTTTCAATCTTTGACCAATCATGCTTAATCCTTGCAATTTCTTCAAGAATCCTTACTGAAATAATCCCACGGGCTGAAATGATGAAGAATCTTCAAGAAATCAATGAGAATTGAAAAGCTTGGGTTGAAGCTTTCACGACTGACCATAGACTGTTCATTTAGGGTTTCAAGAGAGTGAAAGGATGAAGAATAGACAACTATCCAGACCAAAGTGACCTCCAAAAGCAAGTGAAAAGTGCTAAAGATTGATTAGAATGGGCAGGAGGAAGAAGAGTAGCATCTTAGCAGGAATTTCAGGGTTGAAAATTAGTGCAAATTGTGCCAGCTGTCTGCTGTCTACGTGGCCAAGATCTCCAACAACATTGGTAATCAATGTGACCTCTGAAGTGAGAAGAATGAAGAAAGAGCAAGGGTTGATACTCTTGATGATTGAGAAGAAATATCTTGAAGGAAATCCACCATGGGAGCTGAAGGAAACTTGCAGGAAGAAGAAGAAGACTCTTGCTCCAAAAAGTAACCACAGTTTAACTCCAAACTAAGCCCATGTTAACTCCTATTTGACCTAGTTACCTCCAGATTGCATGAAAATTTGGTGATGACTTGCTTTTTTGTCCTTCCACCGCCATATCTGACCTTGAAGATCTCTAGATAAAGTCTCCTGCTAACCATAGATGGTCTGTAAACCTCTGCTAGTCACTATCTTTGTCAAGTACCTGTAGTACTTGTCTGAAATTGATTTTTTATGGAGAAAAATTGGATTGAAATAGAAGGAAAAATGGATCAAAGACCAATGCTCTGATACCACTTGTCAAGAAGTGAACTAGAGAGAGAGAAAGAGGAGAGAGAAGAATGCATAAGAGATAAAAGAAGATGTGCAAAGAGAGAAATAGAGTGATGAGGAGAGAGAAATACTAGAAATGGAGAGAGAAAGATAAGGAAGAGAAAGAAGCCATTGAAGTTGAGAGCAAGGTGAAGAGGAGAAGAACAATAATTGTATTAATGTGACTTTATAATTGTATTAATGTGTCAAAAGATGGAAAAATTTACATGTCCTCTCCTTTCATACCAATGTCAGTGTGACATGGCATTAATATTATTTACACACTAAATCCTTATTCTTCCTAGCTTCTTACACCGCATGCCAAGAAAGTGACATGCATTCTCCAAGTCTTTCATGTCAAAGGTTTCATGCAACCTTTTGAGATAGACAAAGAATCTTCTCGTCTCTATCCCTCATAATCCACATGCCAAGAATGTGACCTACATTTCTTGATTCTTTCATGTCAAAGGTTTCATGAAACCTTTTCTTCAATGCATCCATATCCATGATTGATGTTCCAACCATAAGCATATCATCCACATAAAGAATCAAGTTCATAAGGCTTTGTGATGCCATTCCCTAGGAGTGAGCTTCAATCCATATAAGCTATTGTGGTGCTTGCATACCAACTATTCCTTACCTTCCACAAAAAAAATCTTGTAGCTATTGCATATGAATATCCTCATACAAATCCCCATGCAAGAAAAATGCCTTGATATCCATATATATAAGCTCCATATCCTCCTTACAACTAGTGCAATATTGAACAAAGGGTGGTCATTTTGACTATTGCTAAGAAGATCTCATCAAAGTCTATGCCCTTCTCTTGCTTGAATCCATGGCTACTAATCTTGTCTTGTACTTAGGCAATGTATCAAATGGAGATATTTTTAGCTTGTAGATCCATTTGCATGGTGATGCATGCTTTTCCTTAGGCAAGGGAACCAATTCCAGAGTAATATTGTTAATGAAAGAGTCCATCTTTGACTACATAGCTTCTTTTCAATTATGACTAACATTCCTAGTCATAACATGAGCATGATATCAATGTTCTCCACAATATGTAACCATGACATAATCAAGAGATGGAGTGTACATCTCCAGTAGTTTAGAGACTCTCGTGGATCATTTCAACACTAGCTCAACCTAAACATTTGGCTATTCAACTATCTATCATGTTGTATATAAGGCGATCTACCTACATGTGGTAGCCCCATCCTAACATTTCCTGGCTCCTCTAGCCCTATATCATGTGGGTCTAGTTGTACATGGCACTCACATGGTGACTATCAATCTCTTGGAATACAACCCAACATATCTCAATTGTCTTGATGGATTGTTTATGCATCTTCTCCTCATTATCCATATCCAAGAAAAATGCACTTCTTAGACTCAATATCATGGCCGTTCTATTTGTCCTTAGAAATGTGCATGTAAGCCTCACATCCAAACACTCCCAAGTGATCATAAGAGGGGTTCTTACTAGACCATACCTTTTTCAGAATCTTGTTATCCAATGGCTTGCTAGTTGGTTGATTAATCAAGTGAATAGCTATCTTAACAACTTCAATCCAACAACCATAAGTGAGACCCACATTAGATAACATACTCTAAACCCTTTCTTGTATGGTCCTATTCATATTTTCAACCATAGCATTTTGAGCATGGTTGTCAAGTGCTATCAACTCCCTTTTGATACCACACATATCACAAAAGTTATGAAACATATACGAAATATACTCTCCATCATGATTAAGCCTCAAGCATTTGAGCTTCTTTTGTGATTTATTTTTTTGCATAATCCAAGAAGTTTTTAAATGCATCAAGTACATCTCTCTTCTTAAGAATAGGATAAATCCATACTTTCTTATAGTAGTATCATCAATGAAAGTCATGAGGTAAGATGCTCCTTTTGAAAGAGACCATAGACATAAACCCATATACATCATTATTCACAAGTAGCAACACCCCTTTTATTGACACTTTAGTCTATTTTCTATACATATAATAATCACACATTTCAAGACCAGAAAATTTGAAAGATGAAAGATCTTGCAAATGAGAAAGAAATTTTGTTCTAGTAATTGACATATGGCCTAAATGGTAATGCCAAATCAATATTCATATGGCCTAAATGGTAATGCCAAATCAATATAGATGGTTGTTCATTGAATACTATAACGTGATCTTTTGCACTAGATACATGCAAAGAGTACAAAGTGCCCAATTGTGGCTCTCTAGCAACCACAAGTGACCCTTTTCATATCTTGCAAGCATGATCACCAAATACAACATGGTAACCATAGTCATCCAATTGTCGATTACTCATCAAACTTTTCTTTATGTATAATACATGATGCGGATACAATTACATCTAGAGCATTAGGCTCTTTGATAACCCAAGCAAATCCATTTCTATCTTTTTTCTATGCTATCTTTCAAAGAAAAAAAGCAAGCCTTCTGCTTGAAAGTAGGCCCATGCTTAAGTAGACCCCTTGATTTATCCAACAAGCAAGCCTTCTGCTTGAAAG
Source organism: Lygodium microphyllum (assembly GCF_053477565.2). Classification (NCBI taxonomy): domain Eukaryota; kingdom Viridiplantae; phylum Streptophyta; class Polypodiopsida; order Schizaeales; family Lygodiaceae; genus Lygodium; species Lygodium microphyllum. The sequence continues at coordinate 21,142,445 of NC_141158.1, read as the reverse complement.
TAGGCCCATGCTTGTATATATCAAATACATGAATCTTAACCTCTTCTCGACATTCCAAAACCAAATTGAAATGCCTTGAATCCACCACTATTGGCTATCCAAATACTTCCAAATAGGGCTAGGTAGCTCCCAAACCGAACCTCAATGGCTTCCTTAATCATAGTACATGTTTGACTTAAATAGAGTGCAATAGTGAGATTTTTACCTCTTTCCAATTTGGACAATAAGCATGAATGTCTCAATGAAGCTAGAATCCTTAAACTCACAATGAAGCTTGACTGTTCATGTTCCTTGCTCCAACCACCATAAGCTCCCATAGATGTTGTGGCGATACCATTTCACAAGAAGTGATGATGGGATGTGGAGTTAATGCAATAAGAGTGCAAGCAGATGAGAGAGAGAGAGAGAGAGAGAGAGAGAGAGAGAGAGAGAGAGAGAGAGAGAGAGAGAGAGAGAGAGAGAGAGAGAGAGAGAGAGAGAGAGAGAGAGAGAGAGAGAGAGAGAGAGAGAGAGAGAGAACACAATTTTTTGCGGGTACTTCTCTTATTCTTCATTATCTTTGCTAGATATGATTGTATAGTGTGCACTTACTTACCCTCGTTCTTCATTTTATCTTCATTATATATGATTGTATAGTGTGTGTAGATTCTTGCTAGGCCTTATGCCGTTGGCCTTTATAGCAACAACAAGAAAGAGCAAATGGAGAGAACACTGGAGGGAGATGATAATAATGGTGAAGAAGGATTTTGTTACCCCATTCTATTAAATTTGATGGGAGACGTTAGAACCGAGCTGATTGAGAGCCAAGGCCACCTTGGTCATTGTAAAACTAACTATTCTCTATTAACACTATGTATCTTCATAGTGTTCCTATTCTCTCATGTACAGCCACTCACTATTCTCTATTAACACTATGTATCTCCATAGTGTTCCTATTCTCTCATGTATAGCCACTCACCTTGGTCATTCTAAAACTAACTATTCTATGTTAACACTATGTATCTCCATAGTGTTCCTATTCTGTCATGTATAACCACTCACTCATAGTCTTCCTTTTATCTCATGTATACTACTAACTTAGAGCACTGAAAGGATTACCCTAACTATGCATGCAACTAACTGCCTAACTATCCCAGTAACTAAACATTTACATGTCGAATCAAACTAGTGCAACAATGTTATATATAAGTTTGTAAGTTTTTTTTGTATTTTTTAAAATGTTAAGGTTTATAACTAAAGAATAAAAAAAACAAAAGATCTAAGAAAAAGTATTCACACTTCCTAAAATCATGTAACACGAACAATAATCTCAAGCCAAAATCATTTACGCTATAAAAATCAAACCTATCCACTAAAGTACTAGATAACAGATCCTTCGGAATGGCCTCTAATGTAGGCACATCAAATATATTTAAACTACTATCAAGTGCATCACTAAAAATCTCCATCACTTCATGGAGCACAACTACGACTACATCATCATAATAAGGTATAGGTGCAACCAGTAAACACCCCAAGGAGCAACCCTCAGTCGCATCCATGTATTTACAAATATAGTCCCAATAGGCACAACTATCATCTAGCTAAAGGTCAAGATATGATGGAGCAAGGCAATATAGAGCAACTTGATATCTAGCAAATAACTCTCTATCCATCATATATTAAACCATACCATGCTCAGGTGAAAAGACACTATGATAGTCATTGCATTAATGAGTAAAACCTATAGCTTCTTGCATGGTAGCGGTACCATGGCGTCAAAAATAAATGTGGTACTACCAACACAATAGTTGTGTGCAAACATAAATATGACACTTATAAGGCCTATATCTAAATGATGGATGGTATTGTAAACAAAACATAACAACAAAATGAGAACTACAACATGCCTCATCTCTCAAAGTATACAAAAACATATTATGCATCTGAAATCGAGACATACTATAAGATCCGGCATGTATAGGATCAACACTATCAACATCAAGATGAGGGTGAAGGGGATCCATCCATAGAATATTTATACATGCATCACATTAGTAATCCCCCTAATACAAAAGAAATCCAAAAGTCAAATTAATCAAGGTATTTCCTAACTATTGATTTAACCATACCTTGCTAATTCTAAGTCACAAAATGTTTAAGGCATAGGCCATTAACACTAAAGATCTCATTTTTGGCATTAATATCTTGCATGTAAACTTGGATAACCTTAAGGGGCCATAACTATTTAATTTTGAGCTTCCTAAGAAATTTGTAATAACCTTTATCATATATTAAAACTAAATAACCCTCTTTACTCTTGTAGCTTAAGATTCTGATCATGCCAAGCTTTATGATACTTAAACATTTATTTAAACTTGTAAACCTAGTAATTGTTCCTCATCTAGTTGCACAAATTATAAAATCTTGTGTTTCAGTGACTTAGCTCCCCCTAGCTATAACAAAAGGGCTATAGATGGAGTGGGCAATTCCTACTCAATATGAAATATAGAATTGATTTCATAAACCAAATTAAATAATGTATTTTATATTGTCACCTTGTAAGAAGTCTAGTAGGTCCAAAGTGCCTCATAAAGATGCTCATCCTAGTCTCATTTATGAGATGCAATCGTTTTAGTTAAAATTCCACAAATAATTTGATTAGTCACTTTCACTTGGCCATTCACTCAATGATAATAAGGAGTTGCTTTATGATGCTCAATCTTACATAATTCATTAACTCGCTAATCAAACCATTTAAGAAATGGGAACCTCTATTGCTTACAAATTTTCGTGGGGCATCAGAGTGTGTTATGATATTTTCATACATACTAGGATATATTAATTAGATCGATAGCTTATAAGCGAATCGATATGGGAGCCACAAAATCAATTTTCCATTTCTCAAAAGGCGCTAACATTAATGTGGGTATCCAAGGTGTAGCAAAACTCTTAGAAGGCCACTAGTCCTTTGACAAACACCATATTTATTGCAATAATAATGCGCATTGAAGGGGAGCTATGGAGCTCTACCCCGAGACCTACGGACCACTTATTGATCAAGCATTTCAAGCCAAGCGGCCATGGCTACCTCTCACATAGCCGACGTGCAATGCCTACCTTACAGGTGTAGTGAGCTTACCTTGATGCTCGATCGAGTTCCCTCCTCTCTCTTGCACTCCGGTAGCTCCACGGTCCTTGTGGCAAGCTCAAGCCCTCTCCGTCAAGCTCCATCTTCCATAGCCCCGCGAGAAAAGAGAAGAGAAGAGAAGAAGATGAAGATGAAGAGAGAAGATGGGGAGCTTCTTCTCCACGATCGCTCACTCTCACACACTCACTCCCTTACTCCCTCACACTCCCTCAATCCCTCACTCAAGCACAAGCAAGAAGGCAAGAAACAAGAGAAGAATAAGAAGAAGCTTTGGCCACACACAAGAATGATCTTCTCATTCACTTTTGAACTTTATATACATGCCCTATTTTTTGAGCGGTCATCCCCACTTTTTACATGGCCGGCCATTAGCCTAGGCCCTCTTTTCCTATTTCCCACCATTCTAACTTATCCCATTCCCAACTAGTGCGTACAATTTGCACAAGAGTGAGTCTGGCACTCTTTTACAAGGATTCGGGAGCGCTTTCACAATTAATGGTGCACTTTTACTCTTTTCTTTTCTCGAGGCGACATTGAGGCCTTCTGGAGAGGTCGTCATTCAAAATTTTCAGGGTCTAACTTCCATCCGGGGCGCCTTTTCCTTCCTTTGTCCTGTGTCCTTTTAGTTATCTCCTTTTTTCATTTTCCCGCTCCTCTGTGCTGCGGTAAACATTACCCCCCTCCTAGCTGAGTGCCAGTCCCATGGCGTTGTGGTGGGGAGTAGTGGGGTAGTTGGGGTTGTTGCTAAGTGGAACTGGTGGATAGATGACCACAATCAAAAGGTGCTGTTGTGAATGAGAGGTGATGGAGTTTGATTAACAATGACTGGGAGAGATTCCTGTGTGCTTTAGACTTCATGAAGATGCTCGACATTTCTCACACAGTTGTAGCTCCCATTCTGCGACGGCTGATAAAGGTTTTGCATGGGCATCTCTAATCATTTTCATTGCCAGTCGGCTGTTGAGAACCATGTAGCCATGCATCCCATGATGATCCGAAAGCACTTAATCAATAAGCAATCCACAGGTCTAGGGGTTTGAACATACATTTGGAGAATATGAGGTTCCAAAATCTATGCCAATGGTGGGTTCATCACTGAGTTTCCTTTTGCTTGATTTGGTTTAGTCATGGTAGCCACCAATAGGAGATGGTTGGCTACATCAAACATGTTGGTCCATCCAACCATCAGAGTATGCAAAAGCTCCTCAAGTTGTTGTAGTGGTGTCTTGCCCGACTCAAGGAAAAATTCTTGGTCATTAGCGAATGTCGTGGATGATCTTCTTTAGCTGGGTAGCCATTCACTGAGTCACGATCATAGCCTGCAAGAGAAAGTTGTGCACTCCCTAAGGGGTGTGTCTGTCTCATGGTGTGGTGTAAGTGCATGTGTAGTGGAACTGGGAGATGGGTCTAACCTTGGGTAAGCCCTTGGTAATGTCCCACACTTGAGGACCCAATTCGTGTGTTGTTGGAGGTGCAGTGCAAAACTTAGGGTGACAGGTTTGGAAGTCCTGCCCTTGATGTGTCCTAAGCGTGAAGTGGGGGAGGGGCTAGGTGTAAACCCTAGGTGTAGTAAGTGAAGTGAGCCCTCGTGCTTTTATTCTTCTCTTTTTCTTTTTCTTCTCTCTCTTTTTTTGAAGAATTGCATACAAGGAAGATGTCTTGGCTAATGCCTATCACCTTCAGTTGGATTATGAGGCGGTCGCAAGCATTGGGATAGGAATGCGCGACTTTGTAGATATTCTTTAATACCGGCCCAGGTCTTCAGAGGTGTGGATGACAAGAAAGGATGAGTGCACCTCGTGAAGTAGGTATCACTCATATCCTTTAAGATTTCTAGGCAAAAGGAGGGAAGCAGGGTTACCCTCATCATTATTCTAGTCATGGCTCTACTATCTATCCCTAGGTTGATGTAAAAAAAGAGTGGAGGGAGGTGGGCTTCCTTAGCTGTGGGTCTCAGCATTAGTAGGAACTTGATAAGCCTAAGATAATTACAGGTAGTTAAGAAGGCTGGATCTGGGCAAGAAGAAAAATTTGCGAGAGGAAGCGGTTGATAGATGGGAGGAGATCCTCTAACCTAAAGACTAGGCATTCCTCGGGGCTCCGGGCATTAACATTATATATCTTAGGAAAGTCAAAATCCCCATGAATATTTTGATCATAGTCAACTCCATGCCTATGGGGGTAGGGCATGTAGATGGGGTCATTGCGTTCTTCAGGGAGCGAGTTGCAGAAGACGGTCCAGACGTCAAAATTAGTATCCTAAATCCTCCTCCACCACTTCGATTGTGCCTCGTAGCCTTGGACGATTTTGGGAACCCTGTTTACCTTGTCTTGCCAGTAGTCTTCAGGCTCTTACCTCCATCTGGTTATTATGAGGCTTCTTTCCTCTATCCACCTATTTGCAAGATCATTAGCCAGATCCTTGATCTTGGCTAGAGTATCTAGAGGCAAAGCACAGTCCAGAGAGCATGGATAAGCAAATGAAAGTTCAAACGGCCTCGTCTAGAACTCCCAGTAACATCATATGACCAATTCGTGAGGCCAATCGATAGGATGGGGATCCCCTCGTAGTGGCATAGGCTCTTCAGGGAATTGTCTTGGCAGTGATCGTGCTCTGTGTTGGGCTTCCTCTGCTAGTTCTTGTCTTCTTCTTTTGGCTGCCACAATGCATTAGGCATATGGGCATCTTCGGGCTTTTTAGGCGGGAGGTCTAGTAGAGGCGGACTGGGCATTCTTTGTTGCTCTTCTTCAGCATCCTGCTCAAAGTCCGGACCCTCTTTGACATTTTGCTCGACAACTAATAGAACTGCTTGTGGTGGTGGTGGTGGCTACTCATGCTCTTCAAACCCAAGTTCCTTAAGCTCAACAGTGGAGAGGCCGGCACGGTGTAAGTAGTGAAATTGCTACTCTTTTGTGATTCCTGTGCCTGTTGGAAGCTCCCGTTCTTGAAGGCCATACTTTAGTGCTTGGGTGGTCACTTCTAGCTTCCTTCTTACCTTCTCCACTGAATCATTGCCCTCCGCCTGGGTGACGTGTAGTACTCTACTGAGGAAGGCTTGCCTTGTGTGTTGGCAATACATTAGCAGCTTCTGCCCTGGACTTTGCAAGCACTCTCTTGCACTCAGCCACCGCCAAGCATTTTGTTTAATCCCTAACTCTTTCAAAATTGTTTCTTTCCCACTCACTGGCTCTCTTGTCCATCTTCTTTCTTCCCTCCTCCAGCTCACTTGCCAATGTTGTCACAACCTGCTGTTGCTCATTCGTTAAGAACCAGAGTTGGTTCCTTTCCCTAGATTTTCGAGCCAGTTGTTCTTCAACAATTTCTTTTGCCTTATTTGCAATGCTGAATCTTTTTTTTGCCTCAGCAAATAGCTCTGACTTTTTTTGCACAAGCTGCTCGTAACTTTGGATCTCTGCGAAGTGCAATCTTCTTTGGGTGAAGGCCATGGCCATGAGGGCCTCTATGTCTCCCTTGGTAAACTCCAATGCATCTTGCAGTCGTTGTGCCTCATTCTGCAGCCTTTGTGCTTCTGCTGCGGGAACTCCCGGCCTTTCCTATTCTAGGAACTCTATTTCCCTCTCCAATATGTCTTGTTCTTCAAGTTCATACCATAGCCGAAAAGCTATGGCATCTTCTTGTTGCTCACTTGGCTCGCCCTCCTGAGCTTCTATCTGTCTCTACCTTTCCAGTTTGGCAGTTCTCTGTTGCAAGTCAGCATACTGCTGCACTAGTAACTTCAAGCTTTGTTGTTCTGCCACCAGGTTTTGCTCTTCATCTTCCAGCCTTTGTCTTAGGCGGCTCTCATTGTCTTGGGCTTCCTTGGTCTTTGCTTCCAGCTGATCTTGTAGAGTTTTCACTTCCCTTCTTCGGTCGGCTCCTTACTTTGAAACTTCTAGCCTTAAGGCTGCCGAAGTTTCATTTTCTTTCTCTAACTCCACCAATGCTATCTTCTTTTCTTCTTTTGCCTTGTCCAATTGTGCTAGAAGCTCAGCCACATAAGCGTCATAGTCAGCACTAGATGGCATGGGAGTAGGGGTCGTAGTGGTTGATGCCTCTAGCTTTTGTTGTTTTGGATCTTGCCTAGACTGGGCATCTGTGGCAGCGTGCCTTTTTGCTCTGGCTTCTGGTACAATTTCAGCCACTTTACTGACTAGTAGTTGCATCATGTTCATCAATTGGGCCATATCTAGGGAGGGCGTGGGTTGCAGGGTGGTTGTGGTTGTGGTGTCAGTTGGTACTGGCACAAAGGAGGAAGGCAGGGGGTGCAGCAGGGACTTGCCCTTGCCTACAACTACTGGGGCCGTTTCCACACTACCACTTGCTTCAGCTTCATGGCGGGGACTCAAAGGATCGATCTCTCCTCCCCCATGGGTTTCTTCGACAGATCTATGAGTGGCCTGTGCCAACTCAACAAGTTCTTTCATTCTTAGTTCTTCGGCTTCCTCCTTTGCCCTTCTCTACCTCTCTTCTTCTCCCCTCTTTGATTCTTCTCTAATTTTTTCGAGTTCTTCCTCTTCTTTTTTCCTTCGTTCCTCCTCCACCCTTCTTGACTCTCTTTGAGCCCTTTTCATCTCGGCTCGCTCTTCTTTGCTCAGCCTTTCTTTCTTCTCCTTCTGGCTCTTGTCACTCTTCTTTTGCTCTTGTGGTTTAGCCGCTTGAGTAGGTGGTACCTCCGGCTCTCCTTTGTCGCTTATTGTCCTTTCACTTGAGCCTTCTTCCTCGCGGTGAGGTGAGCTTTGATGCACAGCTTGCTCTTCATCTACACCAGCATCCTTGATAGCCTCATGGATGACTGCCGTCAGGACACCGCCATATCTGATTGTGGAGGCTTTCGAGGCAGGCTTTTTTCTTGTGGATCGTGCAGTAGAAGCAGGAGACTCCCCACCAACTCATGATGTGGCTGGAGCCAGGAGTGCAAATGAACTCTTGATAGTTTTCTACACAAAACCGTTTCAATCCACCTCCTCTGGAACTCCTGCAGCGATGCTCTCTAGTAATGGCACCCGATTCTGTTCATTAAAGCTTTCTATCTCTGTCTTGAGAAAAGGGCGTGGACCATTTTAGCTTGCATCTTTGTTGCGGGGTCTAGAATATCAACCAAACTAATTCCATCCATTGTGTGCAGGTCATCTTTTTTGACTCCCATCATGGTATATACATCTCTTCTTGGGTGCCTCTCCTTCTTGGACACAAGCCCCAGGGCTTTCTCGATGATAGCTGCATTAAGGGGAACTTGCACCCTTCTTTCCTGGTCATTAGTCCTTACTATGACCGTGCCACAGCTCTTACCTTCATCAAAGCTCCTTAAAAAGTCAGCGCACATGCTATAATCTATAGCCTGTCCACATACTTTCATAGGTTGCATTTATCCACCAACTCCTTCACTACCGACTCTTCCAAGATGGCATCATCTAAATTTAGGGTATGTTTGAATGCGAACTGGCTAAATCCACGTGTCTCAACACTGATCCCATACTTTGTCAGCTCCTCTTCAGTAAATGGAAGTTTACCCCCTTTTCTTGTCCTGCCATGGTAGGTGCCTGTCATTACACCATACCAATATTAGCGTTATGAATTGACTCATCACTAACAAAAACCCAAGAAAGAATGCGTGTGACAATTTTTCATGCCGCTTCAGAGTATGAAACTTGGAAATAATTCAAAAGCAACATCTATTTCCTCCTTGCATTCTTTCCTATTTAAATTCAGTTGATCATTTTCATCCATCACTACACCTTGCTACATCACTTGGCTCTCACTTTGCTCCCCCCCCCCCCCCCCCCCCCCCCCCCCCCCCCCTTAAGTTTTAAAGGAATCCTTCCTAGGATTAGCAAGGAAAGAAGGAGGACTCACATGGACTTTGTGGGGCGAGTTACTTGGCCAACAGTAAAGTATAGAGGTTAGGGTTATATTCAAGCTGGGCATGACGATCAAGTTCACATGGTCGTATGGAAGCTTGGGTGATATAGATCAAGACATCATGAAAGATGTCCCTGGAGTTGAGGTGGCTAGCAACGTGTAGTTCCTCTTCCATAAGGAATTGGTCAATGTAAGGGTGGGCTAACACATGGTCATCTAAGTGTATGTTGCATGTAATGGCCAAAACCCTAAACGAAAGAGGTGCCACATAAGTAGGGTCGTGTTCAATTGTTTTGATTGCCCTTCTTTGCTCGGCATTGGTAATAATGCGGCAGCCTTTTTTCTCCCATTGGAGTCACAAGGCATACCACAGTTGTAAGAATGAAGAATCAGAGGTGGCAAGCTGCGTGAGCTCCTCCAGTTCTTGTTCAGATGTAGAGCGAGCAGGCTTGCGGTACAAGGTAATTAGTCTTTTGAGAATGGCTTGCTCCTTTGAGATTTCTCCATTAGCGATTAATTTGGCGGCAATTTTGGGGAATTTGACGGTCATAAATTCGTAGTCTTTCCAAGTGCATGGCAACACACGAACATCAGAAGCAAGGGGTTCATCGAGAAGTCCTAGGTCAAGCCTCTCATAACTCCTAGCAAATGTGGTGAAGGTGTTATCTAACTCCTTAATGCATATCACTACGTCATCTCCTGAGGTCTCAGCAAGATCCTTGGCCACTGAAAGGAAAGATCGTCTTTCATACAAAGGCCTAAGACCTACTGGTGGTGATGGTGCAATTGGGATGGACAGTGGTGACTCCATTGATGGCATCACAGATGGGACTTTTCACTCAGAAGCACTTTGAGACGCTACAGGGGGCTCTAGTGGCATAGGAGGTGTACTGCATTCTATATGAGCCAGCATGGGGGTGCTCAACTCCTCTGACTTGGATAATTCTGGGGCATCTACCTTTGGACGATAAATGTGTTAGGATTCATTAATCACAGCCGGTGCTGGTCCAGGTTGCTTTGCAGCCTAGGCTCCGTATGTGCAGGTCTCTCTAGCTGGAGTGAGCTTGCTTAGAGTTGAGCCTCTTGAATGTCCACTCTTAAGCACCATATCCGGGGGTTGCCCTCATAGTATCCTTGTGCTCGCAAGAGATCTTTGGGAATCCATCGCGGCATGGTTGTGTGCCTACGTCGATAGCATCTGAGCTACCTCTTAGGCTGTGACTGATAGTTTTTGTGTTTAGAAGCACATTTATACAGTTTACAAGGAGGTGGCCCTTGTTGTTTTGGCACCCATATGAGCGTGGAATCCGTGGCCTTGTGAATGGCCTTGGTGGGCTTGGTTCTAGCAGTTTGAGCATAGGGTGAGATATCACAGCCCTTCTCCCTAGGCTTGGTCATAGGCATGGTCGTAGGGGTCTCTATCGGTGGCTTTGCAATTGTAGAAGGATCAAGAAAACCCTTGTTGAAAGTAGTCACTATGCGCACATTGCCTATAGCAAGATGGATACTATCTAGGTTATAGTCCACATTGTAGTTCGTCTGCTTTTTAAAAGTTTGACCTAGTAGTGACTTATTACCAGCCCCTTTAGTGTTTGGCAACACATAAAAGAAGACTGGTATACTTTCAGACTCGATAGAGACGGCCACTTTGCATTTTCCTAAGAGTGAGTAAGTGTTGCCCCCAAATGGACTGAGTTTAGCATTTGTGGGCTGTAATTTAGGTTGACCAATGCGTGTCCAATGGTCATGCATCAAGATATTATAGTCGGCACCTTGGTCGATCAAGGCATCAAAAGAATATGTCCGTTCTGCAGTGACCGTGATTCGTAGGTTGGCGGGTGCCACTACTTCTTCATCTTGATCTATCAGTTCGGTTATAGTGGCCACATAGACGTTGACAAGGGCTTCAAGCATAGGTGGCTTCTGCAACGGATGGGAAGGAGGATAGTACTTTTTCATGCGACTGCCATTGAAAAAGCCTATTCCTTCACATTCGAGCGTCTCCAATTCAACATTGCCTGTTCTACTAATTGTACGTAATCGGAAAGGTCCTAGTCCTCAAAATTTCAGTTTCTATATTTGTGACCCTTCACAAAGTATTGTAGAACGAGGTCCCCCTGATCAAATTTGTGATGTTTGACATGCTTGTCAAACCACATATTTCTTCGTGCCTTCTCACAAATTAGAGCATGGGTGGCTAAGAGTTGAGTCTCCGTGAGACGCTCTAACTCCACTAAGCGGTTGGTCCAAGCCTCTCTTCCCTCCCAACTCTCCTGTCTTATAAGCTATATGATAGGCCCACAAGGCCGCCATTAATTTGTTATCCTAGTCACTTCGTGATGTGGATACCACCTTCGTAAGCACGTTGACTAGGATTTTATTCGTGGATTCTGCTTGGCCATTTGCTTGAGGGTAGTAGGGCGAGGACCTTCTATGAATGATTAGGAAGGTCAAGAGCAGATGGGATATCACTTCATTAATGAAGTGCGTGCCCTGATCACTTACTAGTTCAATTGGACAACCAAAACGTAAAATGAGGGTAGTAGGGCGAGGACCTTCTATGAATGATTAGGAAGGTCAAGAGCAGGTGGGATATCACTTCATTAATGAAGTGGGTACCCTGATCACTTACTAGTTCAATTGGACAACCAAAACATAAAAGGACCTGCTCCCACAAGAACCTTGTAGTGGTTCTAGCGTCGTTCTCCCTAGGCTCTTGCTTCTACCCACTTCGTCAGGTAATCAGTTGCCACAATGATGTAGGATGCCTGGGAGTACAGTGTCGCAGGACTGATAGGTCCAATGAAGTCAATGCCCCATTTTTCAAAGGGCTGTCGTGCTATTACCGGGGTCAACTCTATCTTATCCTTGCGCACATGCACCTTAGTCCTCTGGCACTCATCGCAGTGTTTTACAAATTTAGCAGCATCATGAAATAGGGTGGGCCACCATAGTTGGGATTGTAGCACCTTACGGGCTATTGTATCCCCACTAAAGTGTCCTCCAGCTATTCCACCATGTGCTTCTCTCAATACATCGTGCATCCCGTACTCACACACACATCTACGCAATAAACTGTCTTGTCCTAGCCTATAGAGTTAGTCGGCGATCAGTTGGTATGGTTGGATCTTTAAGATAAGTCTCCTTAGCCTGGCTTTCTCAATAGGTCTCTTAGGTAGACCGTTCTCTATCACTTGAGCTACATCATCGGCCCAATATGGCGTCAAATCAGCTCTAAACAAGTCTCTTTCACTAGACGGGCCAAAGAGACGAGCGTTTGGTAAGTCGTCAGGTATGCCTTGTCCAACAGCTTCTCCTGTGGGTATGCGGGACATGTGATCAGCCATGTAGTGCTGCTTTCCCTTACATACAACCACAACGAAATCGAATTCCAACAAGAGAAGTAACCATCTAGCTATACGACCTGTAGCACACGGCTTGTTCACGAGATAAAGCAAGACTTGATGGTCAATGAAAAAGACGAAGGGGGTGGCCAATAGATAATGCCTAAATTTCTTTACAACAAACACCATGGCTAACCCTTCCCTTTCTGTAGTGGAATACTTCATCTCTATTTCAGTGAGCTGCCTGCTGTGGCAAAACTCACGGTGTAATCTAGGTTATGCTCACTAGGCTAGCATAGAATAGCTCCAATAGTAAACTTAGAGGCATCTATGTGTACATGAAAGGTTATACTCCAGTCTAGGGTTTGTAAGATTGGTGCAGTGGTGAGAGCCTTCTTCAACTCTTCATATGCACGCTGGCATTCCTCAGTCCACTCGAATACGATCAATAGCTTGTACAATGGTCTAGCAATCAGTGCGTAATTTAGTACAAAGCGTCGATAGTATCTCGTATGGCCTAAGAAACACTGAACGCCCTTGTAGTTAATGGGTGGTGGTAGGTCGACAATGACCCTGACTTTTGAGAAGTTAGTGGCAATGTCGTTCCTTGACACTACGTTAGGATACATCCGTGCTTCACCCAGAACTCGCACTTTAAGGGGTTTAATGAGAGGTTGTATAATGGACACCGTTCAAAGACAGCTCTCAACTTTTCTAAGTGTTCGGCCCAACTAGAGTGTACGCATAAGTCGTCTATGAACACCTATAGCTCGCGTCTAAGCATATCCTTGAAGATGGTGCACATTAATCATTGAAAGGTCGCAGGCGCATTCATTAGCCCAAAGGGCATAACGATGTAGGCAAATACACCCCACTCCATGGTGAAGGCAGTCTTGTGCCTGTTGTCAGGGTGCACTTGCACTTGCATATAGCTAGAGAAGCCATCTAGGAAGCTGTAGGCTTCTTTGCCTGCTACCCTCTCCAGCATGTGCTCGGTATATGGTAAGGGGTAGTTGTCCCTCTTTGTAGCGGCATTAACTTTCTTGTAATTCATGCACACTCGAATTTTACCATTCTTTTTCATAACGATCACTATAGGTGATACCCAATCCGTGTGCTCAATCTCATATATAAATCACGCCTTCATGAGCTTATCGATTTGCTCCTTCATTGCATAGGCATGTTTGGGATTCATAGGGTAAGGTCGTTGCTTTGTTGGCACTGCATCTAGAAACCATTGGGATATTATGGGTCACAACCCTAGGATCGACTCCTTTAAGTTTCTCCAACCAAGGACCAGGAAAACACGTCGACATACTCTTGTAGGAGAGCAACAAGTTTAGCCTCCTCATCCTTGGTCAAGTCGTCAATAATGAACACAGGTCGAGGCTTCTCGCCTTTCCCTGCCAAGTTGACTTTCTTGACCTTGGCGAGTCCCTCAATTGGCTCACTGGCTTGCCCTTGTCTCTTTGCTCCTAGTAGACGCACCACTCTATCACCCTTCTTAAACTTTGTGAAGTGTTTGGGGAGATCCTGCGGCTTCTTTTGCCTCTCTGCTTCTGAGTCCTTAGTTCGCTTCTTGGCCTCCTCCTTTAGACATCTGCGCCTTAGGTGGACTGGCAAGTCCCCTTTGGTGTGTTTGACCTTAGAAGGTTAGGGTATTTCGGGATCACTCTCCATACTGACTTCTGACTCCGAGTTAAACTCACATCCCTTGCTTGAGGAAGGAGTTTCGCCAGGGGGTCGTAATTCAGTAGGTGTATCCATCTTAAGCACTCGAACTACCAATGGTTGCGCCACTCCTGCCTGCTCGTAATCCATGGCTCCTATGTGCTCCAACCAGGATCTATCGCACTTCATCCTCATGACTCCTCTTTCATTCGAGTCTGCCCTTTCCCTTCTAGGCCTAGAGTCTACCTTGATCCGTTCGATCGTTCTCCCTTCAGTGTCATATTCTATCGTGTCTAACTCTTCTTCACTCTCATCTCCAATAGAGCGGTAGTCCTCGTACTCCTCATCATCAGAGTCTTGCCCCTCTGACTGCTCATCATCCCCCAGGCTTTCCTCTCCAATCTCCTTTTTGTCAGTGAGAAAAGCCCAATTGTATAATAGGTTTAGATCATGAATTTTGGTCCATTTCCACTCAAGCTTAGCCAAGAGATCACTTAGGGGTTTTAGACTGACATCCATGTTGCCCTTCAGTTTATTGGTCAGGTAGTCTATGATTTCCTGAAGCTCGAGCTTGTTGGTGGGGACATGGAACGAGACCGGTTTCCCTGGGTTACGTGAGCTTCCTGCCATCATGCAGAGTGGCATGATGGGCTCCCTTGTTGCTGGCATGCTTGGGGATTTAGTAGCTTGCCTATATCTCTCTTCCTCATCTGAGAACGGTAGGTCAATGGTTGCCAAGACGTGCATCCAATCCCGCTCGTCCTCAGGGCAAGGGATGTACTTGGTCAATGACCCATAGGGTTTGCTTGCATGTGCATCACCTTTTAGCATGATTAAGATAGCATCAAGGTCGCCTGGGGTAGTCTTCTAGGTATCCATCTCAACCCTTACTGCTTCTGTTCTATTCCCAAAGAAGATAAGATTGTTACCCCAATCTTCAATAACTCAAGCGTTCCTCATCCAGGGTCGGCCTAGCAGTATGTCGTAGTCCACTCCCTTCACGACAATGAAGTTCATGGAAAATTGCACCCTTGCAACCTTCATTGGCCAGTTCTTTAGGACCCCGAATGGTCTGACCTTCATTCCGTTGACCAATGTGACATTGAACCTAGCCGTTTCCACAGGTGGGTTTCCCCAAGCCTGTAGAACTGTGTGGCTCAAGACACTGACACCGGCCCTGTGTGTGGGAGCTTTCACTCAACCGCCAAGACCCACAGACCGCTTATTGATTCTAGCGTTCCAAGCCGAGCACTAATGGCTACCTCTCACATAGCCGACGCGCAATGCATACCTTACGGGTGTAGTGAGCTTACCTTGATGCTGTTCGAGTTACCTCCTCTCTCGCGCACTTCGGTAGCTCCACGATCCAAGTGCAAGCTTCAAGCAAGCTCCATCCTCAAGCTCCACACTCCAAGCTCCATGTCCGCGAGCAAGACAAGAGAAGAGAAGAGAAGAGAAGAAGAGAGGAGAAGATGGAGAGCTTCTCCTCCTCGGTCCCTCACCCTCACACACTCACTCCCTCACACTCTCACACTCCCTCTCTCAAGCACAAGCTCAAGCAAGCAAGAAGAAGGAGCAGAAGAAGAAGAGGAGAGCCACTTTTGGCCACACGCAAGAATGAGCTTCTCATTCACTTTTCAACTTTATATACAAAACCCTAAATCCCTTTTGGGCGGTCATCCCCTTTTCCCTTTTTTACATGGCCGGCCATAGCCTAGGCCCTTTTTCTCATTGTCCTTCTATCTTCCTAGCTTCCTGTCCACCCATCTACATTTACAAATTGCACGGGTGAGAGCCCGACGCTCTTTTACAAGATTTTAGGGTGCGCCTTTTTATTTTAAAATGCGCCTTTCCCCTTTTGCCTTTGCCTTGGACTTTTAAGGTTGCCCTTGCGCTTTTGGCCTTTTCTCCTTTTCTTTCTTCAGTCGGGCTACCTTTTTTCCACCTTTGCCCTGCGTCTTTTCCACTTCCTTTTTCTTTCCTCGTGTTGGGGTTAACATTGTGTCTACGATTCCTTTTTGTGTTACATCCCCCAAGGCTAAGATAGGTAAGACTACATGCATCTCAATGCCTTCCCAGAAAGCATTGACGTGCAATGACCTTGGAACTGAGTGTAGCGTTGGGGTTAACATTGTGTCTACGATTCCTTTTTGTGTTACATCCCCCAAGGCTAAGATAGGTAAGACTACATGCATCTCAATGCCTTCCCAAAAAGCATTGACGTGCAATGACCTTGGAACTGAGTGTAGCGTTAGGCTTAAAATCTATGTGACTGCGTCCTGGTCTTGCAAGTCAACAGCAATGTGCTCCTCTTTTCCCTCCACCCAGTGCTTTAATTCTTGCCATAAGGAAGGGTGCTGCCAAAGCAGATCTCCTAGGCTCAAGGTTACTAGCGTGGTTACTAAAGTGGTGAGGAGGTTGCTGGGTGGTTGCCTTCCTCCTTGGTCAGCACTCTTTGGCCATATGTCTTGGTTAGCTTGCTAACATGCTTCTTCCTGGTCTTGCCTCTGTGGCATCTCATGCGGTGTGGGTGCATTCCCTGATTGAGGTCGCGGCGATGAAACGAGTGTACTCACACTAGAGAATACTTCAATTTGGTCTTCTAGTATGGGCTCTACATCCTTACGGTATTCCTTGGCATCCTTGACCCAATTCTTGACTTTGGCTGTAGCCTCAATTTGCTGTTTGGGGTGGGGGTATTCCCCTACCTTGGCACTCCCTAGTTCTGCTGTCTTAGGAGCTGAGGCCTCTGCCTCTACATTAGTGACTCTCTTTCCTATCACTAGCATTGTAGCTTCCTCAGTATTAAGGGTAATATTTGCGTCTGGTCTCTTTTTGCTTCTCCTCCAGCTTTTCTTTCCCAATGAGGCTGCATCCAGGTTACTTGGCCCAGGCAATGAGATGCCTGTCTGTTTTGTCTGTGCTCGCGTCATGACATGTAGTGGGATGGGCGTATCCTCACTGTCAAAGGTCTCCACACCGAACAGCCCCAAGGGTACTGAGGGCACATTGACAGAACCAGTTGATGGCTTTCGTCTAGGACAATCAGGAAATAGGTGTGTGATTCCACACTCGGTGCATCGAAGGTCATCTTTGTCCTTGTTTGCCTGTTCCCTTTCCGGGCAGTGTGATGAAACATGGCCTGGATGACTGCAAGTCCAGCATGAGATTGGATCTTGGCTTGGTCCTCCAAAGCCTCTGCCTCTTCCTTTTACCTAGCACCATCACCGGTACTAGTCAGTATTCCATCAGGACTGGATTGCCTTCCTCATCATAGGATATGTATGGGTTCACATAGGTCTCCTCTTCACTAGGTTCTTCCACATAGTGAACCGGAAGTGTCACTCGGTGGATGGGTTACATAGGGCCATGGTGGTCTGGGTATGCCTGTTAGGTTCATCTCTAGCCTAGGAATGGCGGGTCTTGTGTCATTTGGTGCTGGAAGCGCCAACTGGGCTCCCCTGCCAAAGAGGTTAGGTGGCATGTTGCCTAAGTATGGAGGGTTGTATTGCTGCGCATATGGGAATCTCCTTGGTAGTTTGCAATGTAATGTATCATGACCGAACCTATTGTAGTTCGAGCACGGCCTAGATCTAGGATCTTGGCACTCGACTGGGAGGTGGTTACTGCCATAATGTATACACTGCACATGCGAGTGCACAGGTTTTCTCATTTGGTCTTGCAATCGTGAAAGCTTCATTCTCACCTCAGCTAGCTCCTGGCCTTGGTCAACACTCTTTCCCTTATCCTATATGTTAGAGTTCTCTCTCTCTCTTGAAACTGTTGACCGCTCTGGAGCTCTCTAACTTATACTGCCCCGACTGAGGTTCCTCATGCTTCGCTCCCTAAGCTGATCGTCCACCCTTATTGCCTCTTCAAAGACTCTAGCTAACATGTCTCGGTGTAGAGTGGAGTTACTAGCCAAAGCCTTGTAGAGCTCCTCACTTCGAATTCCATTTATAAATATGGTAGACACAGCCTTCTCCTTAGGTTGCTCATTTGCAAGGATCCTCTTGAAGAGGCTACGTACATGAGTGACATAGTCCCTTATGTCTTCCTTTTCCCTTTGACTAACATTCATCAACTGGACGATGAGATTGTCAGAGTACCCTGCCTCAGAGAATCTCTTGATAAAAAGGTCCTTAAGACAGGCAAAGTTCGTGCGCTCAGTTGCATCTAGACTAGTATACCAAATTCTCCCCTTATCACCTAAGCACAGACCAAAAGCTTGAGAGCGTTGTGCAAGGTCTGTGAGATCGTTTGCTTCGCAAACTTGTTCAAATTGCTCCATAAAGCTATATGGATCATTGCTAGGTTCATACTTGTCTAGTTGCTTTGCTACAATAGGGATTTTGGATTGCCCCTTTGCCCCTTGCGTGACCCCTAATCCTGAGAGTAATGTGGTGGCTAAGGCTGTTGCGCTCTGCTCAATGGACGTATTGTCCATGAGCCGCTTGGCTACGAGTTCACTCAACTATAAGTCAGCCTCTGCTGCTTGTTCTCTCTCTGCATTTGGCCCTGCTTTGGCTGCACCAGCCAAGGCTAGCACATGCGGGCCTCATACATGTCCACATCTTGAAGGAGTTTTCTAGCCTTCTACTCATGGTTATAGGCAATTATGCTCTCTAGCGCCTTTCTAATCGCCTTTCTTTCCTCTTCTAGGCTTGCTACCACTACCTCTACTGGTCTGCCCCCTAAACTACCATCCTAGTCAACAAGTCTTACTCATTGACTAACTCCTACACTAAGACTAGGAATTCTCCCAAGTTCAGTCAGTCCTCTCCTTGTCTGCCTCATGATCCTGACATTGCTCCCACTTCCAGCTCCACAAGGTCATCGATCAATTTGAGTAGCTCCGGCAGCGTCCGATCCTCTATGTTGTCGCCTTTTGGATCTTTGTGTCCTCTGAAGGTCCTACTGATGGGGCTTTTAGGCACCCAACTATGTTTTGGGATCTTCTCCTAATAGTGGGTTCCTTGAGGTTATTATATCTCTTGATGAGTTCCTTGTTATTGAAAGCAGTTGTCAATCTTATTCACAAGTTGTGCTTCGTGCTTTCTAGTGCTTAGTGCAAAAATAGGCTCTTTCTTTTCTTGTAGTGCACCTTTGGTGATAAAATCAAAAGTGAGGTGCGGATGCAGGAAATGCTCAATGCAAACTCCACTCTTCCCCTCACATTCGTAGCCTAATATGGCTCTAAGCGCAGGTTCTGGCTGATCCAAGGTCTTACTGAAAGTCCATGCTGCGTTCTCTATTCTGCTTCAGGGTTGGTTGGTTGGTTACCGAAAGTCAAGTCAAGTTCTAAATTCGGTCCGCTCAATGTTGCTCAATATCTAGTTGTTTGGGGTGAATCCTCGGTTATCCTGTTTGGTCTATGGCTTCTAAGGGCTAAATTGGGTTTCCAGCGGGGGTCAGAGATGTGAATAGGGTGGCCAGGACTGTCAGGCAGGTTCAAAAACCCTTTATTTTAAGTTCTAGTGAAGTGGTCCGATTCTAGAATCGGACCGAGAATCAGACCTGGGAATCAGACAGTGGGCTGGTCCGATTTTGAGACTCAAACGGGCTGGTCCAATTATGAGACTCGGATAGGCTGTCCGATTGTGAAAATCGGATAGGGTGGTCCGATTTTGAGACTCGGACGGGCTGGTCCGATTTTGAGACTCGGATAGGCTGGTCCAATTTTGGCACTGGGTCCGACTCCTGGAATCGGATCGGACGGGGTGGTCCGATTCTAGCAGTCGAACGGGGTGGTCTGATTCTAGCAGTCAGACGGTCTGACTCTAAAAATCGGGTGGTCCGATTTTGGGACTTGGACAGGTTGGTCCAACTGTGCAGATGACAACCCGCGGGTTGCACACGGTGACTCAAGCTCAGCACCTACTCCATGGAATCATCCAGTGCCTTCCAGATAGGTGCAAAACACTATAAGGAAATTCCAGATATACCTGGAATCACAGTGGTGCTCGAATCAAATGGCACTCCAAGGATCTCCCTACATCTCTCTCTCTCTCTCTCTCTCTCTCTCTCTCTCTCTCTCTCTCTCTCTCTCTCTCTCTCTCTCTCTCTCTCCCTGGCTCTCAAGCTCACTCTCTCTCACAAAGTAGAATGTCAAATGTGATCTATCCTTGTTCCCTGGCCTCTTATTGCCCCATCCCAGCCTGCTGTAACCTCAGAAGCTAATCCCTCACACTCTTCCAACCAGAAATTTGAATTTGTGCCCTATTTCTCTGTTTCCAACAGCAGTAGAACCCTTTCTATTTTCCTTCTTTTTCCTATCCTAATCTTAACCTAATGCAATAAAAATAAAAAACAGAGATGGAGATGGATGGTCCTACTCTAATATTCAACAACAAATCAAAATACTTACTTGCTCCAAGGATTAAAACCTCCTAAATCTTCTAATTATCTCAAGCACCGGTTTGGGCTGCAAACCCTACTTCTATGCTCAATTCGATGCGCGCGATGCTCGAGGCTCGATTCTGTTATCCCAGCAATGGAACCAAAATGAAGGGGAGCTACAGAGCTCTACCTCGAGACCTACGGACCACTTATTGATCAAGCGTTTCAAGCCAAGCAGCCATGGCTACCTCTCACATAGCTGACGTGCAATGCCTACCTTACGGGTGTAGTGAGCTTACCTTGATGCTCAATCGAGTTCCCTCCTCTCTCTTGCACTCCGGTAGCTCCACGATCCTTGCGGCAAGCTCAAGCAACCTCAAGCCCTCTCCGTCAAGCTCCATCCTCCATAGCCGCTCGAGAAAAGAGAAGAGAAGAGAAGAAGAGAAGATGAAGAGAGAAGATGGGGAGCTTCTTCTCTATGATCCCTCACTCACACACTCACTCCCGTACACTCCCTCAATCCCTCACTCAAGCACAAGCAAGAAGGCAAGAAACAAGAGAAGAAGAAGAAGAAGCTTTGGCCACACACAAGAATGATATTCTCATTCACTTTTGAACTTTATATATATGCCCTACTTTTTGGGCGGTCATCCCCACTTTTTACATGGCCGACCATTAGCCTACGCCCTCTTTTCCTATTTCCCACCATTCTAACTTATCCCATTCCCAACTAGTGCATACAATTTGCAGAGGAGTGAGTCTGGCACTCTTTTACAAGGATTCGGGAGTGCTTTCACAATTAATGGTGCACTTTTACTTTTTTCTTTTCTCGAGGCGACATTGAGGCCTTCTGGAGATGTCGTCATTCAAAATTTTCAGAGTCTGACTTCCATCCGAGGCGCCTTTTCCTTCCTTTGTCCTGTGCCCTTTCGGTTATATCCTTTTTCCATTTTCCCGCTCCTCTGCTCCATTTTTCCGCTCCTCTGTGCTGCGGTAAACACGCATCTTTAAATAGGATGGACCACCAATAACCGACTACTAGAACTTTTCTTGTCATTAGTTCACTAGTGAAATGGCCACCACAAGGCTCATTATGCAAAGCTTTAAGAACTACCGAAACTTCATCTTTCTTTACACAACATCTATAAATACCCTCTCTAGGAATGAATTTATATAAATAACACCCCCTAATAAGCCATAGGAATGTTCTTGGATTAATATTTGCTGCTTTTTCATTTGTTAGCACCAGGTGGATATTGAGTTGTGCTAAGAAAATTAGCAATATTGGTATACCATGGAACTTTTGTCACCACAATAAAAAGTAATGCATTAGGCAAATCATCCTCTATACCCTCTTCCTTATTTGATATTAATAATTGTGAAAGATAATTTGTAAGAATATGAGCTTTTCGAGTACCAGTAATTATTTGAAAATCAAACTTCTTAAACAATAACATCCAATGAATCACTTGCCAAGAAAGGTTTGCTTTATTGAGAAAATACTTTAATGCTTCATGATCAACACAAATAGTAATTTTCTTTCCCAATAAATAATGGCGATTTTTTTCCATCACAAATACCATTGATAAGCATAATTTCTCACCAATGGTATAATTCCTTCCCGCATCGCTTAGACTCTTGTGATCATGGGGTTCCAATTGAGTGCCTAAATCTAGATATTTCACTTATGCCATTTCTATCTAAATTATCTCCAATTTCAGCACCTCAACATATGAAGAGGCCATTTTGTGGGGTTTAACCAGAGGTGCATCTTCTAATATCTCAATCAAAACATTTTCAAGTAGACTATGCCTTGCACTCGTTTTTGGTACTTTGTCCCCCACATTCAAAGGAAGTACCAAGGGTAAATTCATATAAGGTATTGGGAGCCTTCGTTTGACTGCTAAGACCCACGAACCGCTTATTGCTTCAAGTGTTTCAAGCCAAATGCTATGGCTACCTCTCACATAGCCAAATGCGCTCTCAATCCTATAAGTGTAGTGAGCTTACTTTGATGCCCAATTGAGTAGCCTCCTCTCTCATGCACTTCGGTAGCTCCACAATCCAAGATGCGAGCTCAAGCAAGCTCAATCCCCTACCTCCAAGTTCCATCCTCCATAGCCACATGTGCGAGACAAGACAAGAGAAGAGAAGAAGAGAGGAGAAGATGAAGAGCTTCTCCTCCATGGTCCCTCACCCTCACTCACTCACTCCCTCACACTCTCACACTCCCTCTCTCAAACACAAGCACAAGCACACGCAAGGAGAAGAGAATAAGAGAGCCACTTTAGCTACACACCAAGAATGAGCTTCTCTATTCACTTTTTGACTTTTATACATACCCTCATCCCTTTGGGTAGCCATCCCCTTTTTTCACGTGGTCGGCTGTTTTAGCCAACGTCTTCTTTCCTCATGTCTTTCCTCTTCTCATGGATTTTTTGCCCATGCCCTTCTATGTTTACAATTTGCACAGGGGGAAGCTTGGCACTCTTTTACAAA
Organism: Lygodium microphyllum; assembly: GCF_053477565.2. NCBI lineage: Eukaryota > Viridiplantae > Streptophyta > Polypodiopsida > Schizaeales > Lygodiaceae > Lygodium > Lygodium microphyllum. Next base: position 21,119,602 of record NC_141158.1, on the reverse strand, counting down.
ATGAATTACATTGCACCCTAAACTTTCTTTGCTAATTATTCGGTGCACCTTGCTAGAATATTCGATGCACTTATTGTTGTGCACTTTCTACATTTTTTTTAGCTTGCCTTATTTTTTACTTTTATCGCATGGGCCATCTTTCATTTTCAACTTAAGCTTCCTTTGTCTTCCTTTTTGGGATGTAACATTACCCCCCCTCCTAGTCGAGTGCTTGTCCCATGGCACTTGTGGGTAAGGGCTCGAATGATTGAAGGTTTAAATTATGGATTGATAATGGGTCTTTTGTGGGGATTGGATATGGAAGAGAAGCATGTCGAAATGGTTGAGGTTGTGGAGGACCGAGGGTACTTTGAGTGGTTGATGGGGGCGTTCGACGCCGGTGGTTGGTCACATCCACATTTACCTGAAAGGGAAAAGAAAAGTGCATTACCTAGGGGGTGTGTCTACCTTACCGTCTAGCGCATTGTGTCCATGCTACTCGAATTGGGAGTTGGGTCATAGGGGGTCGTAGCCAAAGCCTAGGGTGTTGTCCCACACTTGAGGACCCAGCTCGTATGGGAAAATTGTGATGAGTGTAGCTTAAGGAGACATGCCTAACTGTAGGTGAGTGTGACCTCCCTAGGTATGTGTCCCCTTGATGTGCCTTAAGCGTGAAGTGGGAGAAAAAGGGCTAGGAGGTTAGGAATGGAGCCAGCCGACCAAGGCTATCGGTCATGCCTAACTTGAGGACCCCTAGGTGCAGTGATTGTGGCACTCATCAAGTGAGATCTTCTTTACCTTCTTGCTCTTGTCTTTCTTTTTCCTCCTTTATTCTCTTTTGTGTTTCCTTGTTCTTTCCTTTTATTTTGCATTTTCTCTTTTTTTTTGGATTTTCTTCTCTTTCTCTTTTTTAAAAATGTGTGTGAGGAGCTAATTCTCAGATTCTAAATCGTGAGAGTAGGAGGCTGGGGGCTTAAGCAATTTACTAAGCAAGTTCCTAATTTTCATATAGTCTTTTAAGTTTATGTGTACATTCAAAGGAGTTGTTGACAAAAATGGATGACTACACCTAGTGAATCATTAAGCTTGCTCTAATATCCTCTTTCTTCTTTTCCTTGCCTCCTCTTTTCTTTCAACCATTGCATCCTTAGGTTGTACTTCTTGCTGGGCTTATGGTCTTGGAGAGGGTGGTTGTGGGACTTGTTCCTCATCTTGTTGCCTTAGTTCAAAATGTTGCCCCTCCTCTAGTGGTGGTACCTACTACTCTTCCTCTCCCATTGACTCTTGTGGTCCTTGTTCCTCCTTAAAGCCTAATAGCTCCACCTCTTGGACCATCAGCACACCATGACCTCAATGGATACTCTTCTTGCTCCTATTGGCTCAAGCTAGTTCCCTCTCATTGTGGTTGGACACATAGTATGTGCTTTATGGCTCTACTACAGGTGATCTCCAACTTCCTCTTTAGAGTTTCAACTGCCTCCTCCTCCTCATCTGACGACTAGGTCCTCATGTTGCACGATTAGTAGCTTGTACTGCCTTTGTAAGCCAATCATCTCTTGTGCTTCTTTTGCAAGCCTTGTTTGCCACATGTCTTTGTCTATTTCTTTGGCCACCTTCAATTTCTCATATCTCTTTTCGATAACCGTCCACTTAGCAAGTTCTCTCCAACTAAAAGGCTACTAGTGTCTCTCTTTCCACCTCCAATTTGGCAACCATAGTTTTCTTTTCTTACTTAGCCCTCTCTAGTTGTGAAAGGAGCTCTTTAACATACTCATCATAGCCCACGAATGCTGGCACTGTTGTAGGAATGGACATTGTGGATGCCTCTATTTTTAGCTTCTTTAGGTCTTGTCTTGATTCGACATCTGCACAGCTGGTCTCTTGGTTCCTGCCCAGAGGGGCTCCTTTGTTGGGTGCAGGCGCAATCTCTTGTACCTTGTTGACTAAGTATTGTACCCAAGCCATGAGGTTGCTTCCATCCACAGTGGTTGAGGTGCCTTGGGTGGATGTAGCGACTTGGGTAGTAGGCATGAGAATGGCTAGGATTGGATATAATGGGCTCTTGTCCTTGCCTTCTATTGCTGGTGGTGCTACGATTTCTGGCACTTGAATATTAGTGCTTGGACGTTCTTCTCCTTGCGGGCTCATGGCAGCCGACTCCTCCTACCTGGAGGGTTGCTCTATCGACATGCATATTGCTAGAGCCATATCTTCATCCTCCTTTCTTCATAGCTCTTCTGCCTCTTCTTCTACTCTCCTCTTTCTTTCCTCTTGGGCTCTCTTTGACTCCTCTTTGATCCTTCGTAGTTCGGCTTCTTCTTTCCTTCATTTCTCTTCTTAAATCTTGTTTGACTCCTTTTGTGCCTTCTGCAAGTTAGCCTTCTCTTTTTTGCCATTCTCTCCCCAATTTCTTGTTGCCACTTTTGGGGAGTCTTTTTTCTTTGGCTTTTTAAGCCCTTCGACTGGATTGCGTCTCTTGTTCTTCCTTCTCGCTTACTATTCTCTCGTTGGACTGTTTCTAGTCCTGAGGAGGTGGTGTCCTCTCGGGTGTCTCTCCTACTTCTTCTTCACCTACCACCTCTCCCATTGCCTCTTGGATGAGGGTCGTTAGTACTCCACCAAACCCTATGAATGAATCTTTTGAGATAGGTTTCTTTCTTTGTGTTCTAGCTTTTGATGTTGGGGATTCTCCATCGGTTGGCTTGCTCCCTAAGGCTAGTGCCTAACAGATTGGTCAATTGTCTTTCACACATAGCCATTTCAGTCAATCTTGTCAGGCAAATGGGTTTCTAGGCTCTCCAAGAGAGGCTCTCCAATCATGTGCATGAGCGAGTTGTACCTTTGCCTTGAAAACAAATGTATGGATGATCCTGGCCTGGAGTCTCACTTAAGGATCGAGGATATCTTGGATGCTAATGACATCATTTGTTAGGACTTGATCCTTGTTCATGTTGAGCATGGCATATACATCTCTTTTTGGTCTCCTCTCCACCTTGGGTGCTAACCCTAGTGCCTTCTCCACCAAGGTCTTGCTCACCTCTACCTACACATGTTTGGCCTCTTAGCCTTTGCCCATTGTCATGATGCCACATGCTCTATTAGGGTCATAGGTTCTCAAAAACTCTACACACAGATTGTAGTTGGCCTCCTTCCCAAACTTCTAAACCTACTTTGTGAGGTTGCATTGTTCTATGATTCTTCTGGTTGCTTCCTCCTCAGCCACCACCTCTTGTCGACATTATGGATAGTCATGAACTTCAATTGATTGTAGGCCTGGTTCTTGAGGGTGATGCCTATCATCTTCTCTCTTCTTCCATGAACAAAAGTCGATGGGCGTGGTATTGCTGTCATGCCATTTCTAGCTCTTGTCGTAGCACAACAAGCTTCCATTAGTTTTTGCAAAATTGTTTCTCCACAAGAAGACAAAGGAATTGCCACACAATTTTCACTTCAAGGAATTCATTTATTCCAAGCAAGCATTTCCTCCTAATTCTTTTTAAGCATAAAACCACTTTTCTCTTATTTTTGATTTTAGGTTTCAGTTTTAAGGTTCTCTTTTGTTTCTTTTCCTTTTTGTACTTATTTGTTTGGTTTTTGGTGTTCAGTTTTGAGGTTCTCTTGTTGTTTCTTTTCCTTTTAGTACTATTTGTTTACTTTTGGTGTTTTGATTTCCAATTGGTTTCCACCTTATCCCCTCCCCCCGAGAACGATGTGAATCCTTCCGAGGATTATAGGTTGAAGGGTTAAGGGCATTCAACGCATGCTCAGGGTGCTTTGCTTCTGCATCAGCCAAGTGTAGAAGTGCAAATTGTTACTCCAAGTTAGCATAGCGGTCCATGTCAAAAGGTCAGATGCCTACTTGAGTAATTAGGTGAGGACATCCGTTAGGAAGTCACTTGAGTCGATTCTAATGGCAATGTGTAGCTCTTCATCAGTAAGGATGTGATCTAAATAGGGGTGGGCTATGACATGCTCTTCTAGAGGCCAATTTGGGAGTAATGGCCGATACCCTATGGAAGGTGGGAGCTACATAAGTTGGGTCATACTCAAAGGTTTTGATTGCGCATCTCTACTCAGCATTGGTCATGATTTGGAAACCCTCTTGTTCCCATTGAAGTCAGAGAGAATACCATTTTTGCAAGAAAGAGAAGTCGTTGTCAGCTAGGGTTTTCAAATCTTTAACTTCCTAGTTTGTGGTAGAGACCGTGCTCTTGTCACAAGATGTGATGAGTCATTTACACGCTTGATCGTGAGAAATTTCATTGGCAATTAATGCTTTAGCTACTGTGGGGGCCTTAATGAACACGAATTCTGATTCCTCCCATATGCAAGGTAGTGTACGCACTCCTATTGCTAAAGGCTCTTCTAAAAGACCCAAGTCTAATCACTCATAGCTTTTAGCAAGCATGGTAAATGTAGCATCTGAATGTTGATTGCAGGTGACCAAGTCATTCTCCATATTTTCAGCTCAATCAAAGGTCAATGTAAGGATGGATCGCCACTCATAAGAGGGTCTAAGGCCTGCAGGAGGTTGGGGTTTGACTGGTGGACTAGATAGCTCAACAACTAGTGTTTGCGACTTCAGTTGATCTTGAGGATGCGATTTAGCCTCTTGTGCGATATGTGTAGTTTGTGGTGCTAAGCTTAGTGATTTTGGGCTCTATCGGCTTTGTAGCTTGGGTCTCCTATGATTTTGGTTCCTTAATTGTTGTGCGGTCTTGTGGAGACAAGTTTCAGGGTGGCACTTGAGCGATGTCCTTAGCAATCCTGACTTTAGGTACACATACCTAGGTGTTGCCCTCATAATAGCCTTACACTTGCAATAGGGTTTTGGGGACCCATCATGGCTTGACCGTTTGTCTGTGTCTATAATGCCTTCTTTGTCTCGTATGTCTCAAGTATGAGTTTTTGGTAGCACAAGGTCGTGTCTTCTTTTTTTTGGGTGGCGGTCCTTGGTGCTTAGGCAGCCATTTGAACTTGGGTTCATTGGCCTTGATCACACTTTTTTGACGGTTTGCGGACATTGATGCTTGGTGGGTTGTGACGAGTCACAACCCCCCTCCTTATGCATGGTGGGAGGTTTATCTATCAGTGGCTTTGTAGGCTTTGATGGAGCTGTGCCACCCTTGCTGAAAGCTGTCACTATGCATATGTTGCCAATGGCAAGGTGAATGCGCTGCGACTTGTAACGAACTTTGCAATGTGCCTGCATCTTAAATGTGTGTCCTAACAGCAATTCCTTACCAACATCCTTTGTGTTTGGCAACACATAAAATACCATGGATATGCTCTCAAACTCAATAGAGACTGCAACTTTGCACTTTCCCAAAAGTGCATATGCTTGATCCCCAAATGGGCTGAGTTTAGCATTCATGGTTTGTAGTTGTGGTCAACCAATGAGAGTCCAATGATTGTAAGTTAGGATATTAGAGTTGGTCACCCCCTCATCGATCAATGCATTGAAAGTATATATTTGTTAGGCAATGACCATTATGCATAGGTAAGCGGGTGCTACTGGTTCCTCAACTTCTTTCTCAATCTCTATAATTATCATACATTGTGTGGCAACTATCATACACATGGCATGCAAGTACTATGCTGCAGAACTAATCGGTCTAATGAAGTCAATCCCCCATTTTTCAAATGGTTGCCTTGCAGTGATTGGGGTTAGCTCCATCCTGTCCTTGTAAATAGTAGCCTTGGTTCATTGGCACTCATCACAGTGCTTCACAAATCGTGTTGCATCATGGAAGTGTGGGCCATCATAGTTGAGATTGTAGCACCTTACACACCATCGCATCTCCACTAAAGCATCCTCCAATGATTCTACTGTGTGCCTCTGCAAGTACGTCATGCATCTCATGTTCGCACACACATCATCGTAGTAAGCCATCTTGCCCTGATCTATAGAGTTAACTTGCTATAAACTGATAGGGTTGTATCTTGAGGATAAGTCACCTAAGTTGGGCCTTCTTGATAGGTCTTTCAGGTAGCCTATGCTCTAGCACTTGGACTATGTCATCTGCCCAGTATAGCATCAAGTTGACTCTAAATAAATCCTTCTTGCTAGACACGTTATAAAGATGCATGTCTGGTAAGTTATCTATGATACCTTGTCCAAAGGCTTCTCGTGTGGGTATGTAGATGTGATTGGCCATGTAGTGTTACTTCCCTTTGCATACAACCACATAGAAGTCAAATTCGAGTAGAAGTAGTAGCCACCTGGTTATGCATCTAGTAGCGCAACGTTTGTTCATGAGATACAATAGAACTTGATGGTCTACGAAGAAAGTGAAAGGCATAACTAGAAGATAATGTCAGAATTTCTTCATAGTAAACACCATGGCTAGACCCTCTCTCTCAATTGTGGAATAGTTCATCTCAGTATTCGTGAGTTGTCTCCTAGCAAATCTCACTGGATAGTCTATCATAGCTCCCATGGAAAACTTTGAGGTATCAATATGTATGTGGAAGGTTATGGTCTAATCTAGGGCTCTTAGGATTAGCACGATTATCAGGGCCTTCTTCTACTCTTCATATACGCATTGGCATTCCTCAGTCCATTTGAATACTATCAATAGTTTGTATTCTGGCAATTAGCATATAGTTCAACATGAATTGCCGATATAATAACCTGTATGTCCTAGGAAGCATTGAACTCCCCTATAGTCGGTTGGTGGTGGAACTTGACTTTCAAGAAGTCGGTGGCAATGCTGTTCTTGGACACCATGTGCCCCAAGATGCATCCATGTTTCACCCAGAACTGGCACTTAAGGGGATTCAAATACAATCTGCATTGTTCAAAGACTGCGTGGAGTTTGTCTAGGTGTTCCCTTCAACTTGAGTGAACACACAGATCATCAAGGAACACTTCTAGCTCGCACCTAAGTACGTCCTTATAGATGGCACACATGAGCCATTGGAACGTGGCTGGTGCATTTGTCATGCCAAACAGTATGACTATGTAGGCACAGATGCCCCACTCAGTAGCGAATGAGGTCTTAAGCCTGTCATCTGAATGCACTTGCACCTGATTGTAACCTAAGAAGCCGTCAAGGAAGCTATAGGCTTCTTTGTTGGCCACCATCTCAAGCATATGCTTCGTGTTGTACGGTAGTGGATAGTTGTCTCTCTTTTTAGCTGTGTTGACTTTTTTGTAATTGGTGCACACTCTGATTTTTACATTCTTTTTCAAGACGATTACAATGGGTGAAACTGTGTGCTTAATTTCATAGATGAATCCAAATCTTAATAGCTTGTCTATCTCCTTCTTAATTGCATGAGCATGCTTGGGATTCATCAGATATGGTCATTGCTTGACCGATGTTGGATCTGGTGTCATGGGAATATTATGAGTCACTACACTCGGATCTACTCCTTTTAGCTCATTGAGGGACCAAGTGAATATTATGAGTCACTACACTCGGATCTACTCCTTTCAGCTCGTTGAGGGACCAAGTGAATATGTCTATGTATTCTAGTAGGAGCATAATGAGATTTGCTTCTTCATGCTCAATCAAGTTGTTAGCTATGAAGATAGGTTGCGGCTTCTCCCCTTTCCTAGAAAGTTCAATCTCCTTGACCTTGGCAGAGCCTTCTATGGGTTCGTTCACTTGTCCTTGCCTCTTGGCACCCGGCAAGATCACTACTCTATTGTTCTTCTTGAATTTTGTGAATTGCTTTGATAGATATTGCATTTTTTTTGCTCCTCAAATTTCAACTCCCTAGGTTGTCTCTTTCTCTCCTCCCTCAACCACCATCAGCGCCTTAGGCGGATTGGTAGGTCCCCCTTGGTGCATTTGGTCTTTGGTGGTTGGGGTATTTCACGATCTCTATCTGAGCTTAACTCCAACATAGAATTAAACTCTCTGTCTTCACTAGAAGATGGAGTCTCTCTTGGTGGTCGTAGATTTGAAGGTGATTCGATTCTAAATAGTGGTGTGACACTTGGTTGGGTGAGCCCTACTCGTTCGTGCTCAATTGCCCCTAAGTGTTCCAACCATGTGCGGTCACACTTCACTCGCATGATTTCTCTCTCGATTTTAAAGGTATTCCCCTTCCATGGTTTGGAATCTACTCATATTTTCTCAGTTACATGTTTGTTAGTGTCACACTCTATTGTGTCAATCTCTTCTTTGCTCTCTCCACTGAGGGAACAATAGTCTTCGTACTCATTATCCGAATCATCCTCTTCCAATTGCTCATCATCTGCTAGGTTTCTATGCTCCTCTTCTTTCTCATCCATGACTAACATCCAATTGTACATTAGGTTCAGATTATGTACCTTGGTCCACTTCCACTTGGGTTTGTCCATGAGATCCTTGAGGGGCTTAAGATTAGCAGCTAGGTTGCCAGCTAGCTTGTCCATGAAGTCCTTTAAGATCTTATGGAGCTCTAGCTCCTTGTTTGGGACATGGAACGTGACAGGGGTGGGTAGGCTATAAGAGCTTCTGGACATCATGCATAATGGTACTAAGGGCCTATTCGTGGGCTCACCGCGACTTCCTTAACACCTTGTTCGTATTCCTCATCATTGTCCAAGAATGGCAGATCGATGGTGGCTAGCACGTGCATCCAATCTCACTCATCCTTAGGGCTAGGGATATACTTAATTAGTAGCCCGTAAGATTTTCTAAGTTGGGCCTCACCCTTCAACATAACAGAGATGGCGTTCAGGTCAAATGGCATTGTCTTCTAGGTGTCCATCTTTACTCTCAATGCTTCCATTCAGTTTCTTAGGAAGATCAGACCGTTGCCTCTGTCTTCTATCACTTGTGTGTTCCGCATCTAAGGTCAAGCCTAGCAGGATGTCATAGTCTACTTTCTTCATGAAGATGAAGTCTACTAAAAGCTAGACTCTTGCAATCTTCAATGGCCAATTCTTCAAGACCTTGAATGGCCTAACCATTGTCCCATTGACCAGTGTGACATTGAACCTAGTGTTCTCGACATGCGGGTTACCCCAAGCTTGGAGCACTACGTGACTAAATGCGCTGACTCTAGCTCTCGTATCCACAATCCCTTTCCTCATAGCGTCCCCTAGGGCTAAGACTAGCGAGATTGTATGCACCTTTGAGCCTTCCCAAAAAGCATTAACATGTAAGGACTTAGGCACTGAGTGCAGCATCAAGCTAGGTATCTGAGTCACGCTGTCATGGTCATGTAAGTCAGCTATCCCTTGCTTGATTAGTCCTTCCACCCACTACTATAACTCTTACCATAGTGTTGGGAGCTGCTTAAGCAAGTGTCCTAAGCACAAAGTCATAGGGGTTGCACTAGTGTTGTAAGAAGGTTACTAACTGCTCGCTTTCCTCCTAATTTCGTGCTTCTCAGCCAGTGGCCATGGCTAGTTTGCTGGCCGATTGCACTTAAGCTTTGTCTATGCGCGGTACTGCTTGAGGTGCACATGCACCTCTTGATTTCAATTGCGTAGGTAAAATTGGTGTGCTTACACTAGAGAACTCATCGATTCCACCTTCTAGGGTGGGCTTAGCATCCTCCAAGTGCTTTGGGCTTCTCTCACCCACTTCTTGACCTTATCTATGGATTCAAGCTAGCACTTCGGGTTCGGGTACTCCCCAACCTTGGCACTTCCCTTTTCCATAGTCTTCAAAGTGGATGTTTTTGCTTCTGCATCTATGACTTTTTCCCCTGTGGTTAGTATTGTGGCACTCTCCATCTTAAGTGCGACCTTCACTTCAGTTGTCTTCCTCCTTTGCCTATGGCTCCTTTTTCCTATTGAGACTGCATCTAGGTTACTAGGCCCTGGTAGTGATACATCGGCCTGGTTGGGGTCATAACATGCAATGGGATAGGTGTAGCCTCTCCATCGAGTGTTTCAACTCTGAACAACCCTAATGGTACTGATGGCATGATCGTTGAACTAGAGGGTGGTTTTTGTCTAGGGCAATCGGTAAATAGGTGGGCGATTCCACACTGTGGGCATCTAAGGTTAGCCTTCTCTCGATTGGCTTGCTCCTTCTTGGGGCAGTGCAAAGAATGTGCCCTCGGTGACCACAAGTCCATCGGCTCTTAGGTCTGCCCTCCTAGGCCTCTACCCCTACCTATGTCTAACACCATCACTGGCACTGATCGATAGTCCATGAGAATAGGATTGCCCTCTTTGTCATATAAGGCGTAAGGGTTCACGTATGATTTCTCATCATTTGGCTCCTCCACGTAGTGGATTGGGGCATCACTCGTGGTGGATGGGTTACAAAAGGTCTAGGTGGCCTAGGCATGCCTATTTGTGGGATTAATCTCCATTCTAGGGATGGCTGGTTTTGTATCGTTAGGTGTTGGAAGAGCCAATAGGGCTCCCCTTTCGAAGAAGTTTGGTGGCCTATTTCCTAAGTATGGCTGGCTGTATGGTTGGGTGTATGGAGGTCTCCTTAGTAGTCTACATTGCATAGCATAATAGCCCAACCTACCACAATTGGTGCAAGGTTGGGATTGAGGATCCTAACATATTGCTAGAAGGTGGTTTTTGTCACAATGCATGCATTGGACATGTGGGCATATAGGTCTCCTCACCATCTCTTGCAACTTGGCTAGCTCCAACTTCATCTATGTTGGCTCTTGGCTTTGGTCAACACTTTTTCCTTTGTCTTGGGCGCTTTTGGGACTGACCGCTCGCTAGATGCCATGGATTTCTTTGAGGATCTAGAATTAGCATTATCTTGGTTTGAGCTCTTGGAACTTCTCTCCTTGAGTTGGTCGTCCACTTGTATGGCCTCTTCAAAGACCCTAGCTAGTACGTCTCTTTGCAAGCTCGAGTTGCTTTGCTAAGGCCTTGTAGAGTTCCTCGTTGTAAATTCCATTTATGAACACTATGGACACTGCTCTTTCATTGGGTCATTCATTAGATGGGATTCTCTTAAAGAGACTCCATACATGGGTAGCGCAATCCCTAATCTTCTCCTTGTCCTTTTACTTGACATTAATTAGTCACACTATGAGGTTGTCAAAATTCCTAGCCTCAGAGAACCTCTTGATGAAGAGATCCTTGAGGTTGTTTAAGTTATTCCGTTTGGCTGGATCAAAGCCGGTGTGCCATGTTCTACCCTTATCGCCTAGGCAAAGGTAGAAGGCCTGCGAGATCCATGAGGTCATTGGCCTCACAAACTTACTCGAATTGCTCTACAAAGCCATATGGGTCATTATCTGATTGGTATTTTTCTAACTAGTTTGCGACTGCAAGGATCTTCGACTGGCTCTTGGAGCCCTGGTTGATTCCTAGCCCTATGAGCAATAAGGTTGCTAGGGCTGTTGTGCTCTGCTTTGAGGTTGTATTGTCTATGAGCCACATTGTGAGAAGCTTGCTCAGCATCAAGTTTGCTTCTAGCGCTCTCTCCCTTTCTACATTAGTTCTTGTTTGATTCTTATTGGCTAGAGCTAACACGCATTGGACTTTCTGCATTTCTATGTCTTGCTGCAGCTTCCTAGCCGGCTGCTCATGGTTGTATGTTGCTATGCATTGTAGTGCTTGCTGTGCTAATATCCTTTCCTCCTGGAGGTCCATTATGACGTCCTTTGCCGGCCTACCATGGTGCTCCATCCTGGTTTGTAAGTCGTATTTATTGACCATTTTTTGGATATCGATTGGGAAATCTCCCAAATCAAGCTAGTCATTTTCGTAGGCTGGAGCTAGATCCTAACATGTCGGTGGCTTCTTGCTCCACTAGGCTATTAATCAGGTTTTTTTAAGTTCAGCAGCAATGCGTCTCCAATGATGTTGGTCTGTCTATGAGCTTGCACCTTTAGTGTCTTGACTCTCTCTTAGTCCTATTGGTCAGGGTGCTTAGTCACCCGTCTAGGCTGAGGGTCATATCCTATTAGTGGTTCGATTCGCTTATTATGTCTTGGTGTGTCCCTTCTTATTGCAAACAACCCTCAATTTATGTGCACTCAATGTGTGCATGGTACTTTTTTTGTGCACAATGTGAAATCAAGCTTTTAGCTTTTGAGTTTACTTCAAGTGTTAAAAACGGTGTGAGGTGAAAATACTAGATGAACAATGTAGCTCTTGCTCTCCCCTCATTCTGGTTTTGGTCAAACATGGCTCTAAAGTGCAATTACTGGCCACTTTCAAGGGTCAATTGGGTCTGAGGATGTCAATGATGCCTAAATTCATGTTCGGCCCAAGTGGTTTAAATTGCAAAGGTCTGAGTCCTAGACTCGGACGCCCAAGTAGTTAGGCTCGCAGAGGGGTGGCCGTTCAAGGCCGAGTTCAAGTAGTTGGTCATCTAAGGCCCAAATTCAACTATCTAAGGTTGAGTTGTCTTGTTTGAATGTGACCATCTGAGGCTGAGTCAGTGGACACTTAGTGACTCGAATGTCCAAGCCCCCTCAAGACTCGATCGTTCAAGGCCTGTGATCACTGTCCCTGAGTGGCACGCAAAAAACACCAAATGCTACAAAAATGATTCTATTGAGTTCAATGCATGCTAGTTGATGCTACAATGATTCTAGAACAATGCAACAAATAGCAATAGGGATCGTGAATGTACCTGGTAAGACTGAATGCGTCAAATCATGAATCATAGGCAATGTAACCTACAACTTGTAACTCTCTGCCTCTCTCTCTCAAGTTCTCTCTCTCTCTCTCTCTCTCTCTCTCTCTCTCTCTCTCTCTCTCTCTCTCTCTCTCTCTCTCTCTCTCTCTCTCTCTCTCTCTCTCTCTCTTTGTGACTCTTTGCATGCAAATGAGCTCTCTATCTCTCTTATGTCCCCTTTTGTGGTTTCCCATTCTCCCCTTACCTCTGTTTTTCTCCCTGGATATGCAAAAAGCTGCTTTCTTTCTTCCCTTGTTTTCCTATTCACTAGTTATCCAAAGAGTTATTTTTTTTTTCTCTTTTTTCTTATTTCTCCAACCTTAATGTCTCAAATCTAATATAAAACACATAACTCCTATTCTAACCAATGCATACAAAGATTCTTCTACCTAAACTAATTTGCAAAAGAGATCGAACGACCTCTGACTCCCTTGCTTCCAACCTAAAACCAAGCATTGTTTTGGTGTTGAACTCCTACTTTATCTCCTAATTGGAAGCACACAAGCACTCAAGCTTGAATCCGCTGGTCCCGACAAATGGAACCAAAATGTGGAAGCCTTCACTCGATCGTCAAGACCCACGGATCGTGTATTACTTCAAGTGTTTCAAGCCGAATGCTATGGCTACCTTTCACATAGTCGTACATGCTCTCAATCCTACGAGTGTAGTGAGCTTACCTTGATGCCCGATTGAGTAGCCTCCTCCCTCAAACACTCTAGTAGCTCCACGATCTGAGATGCGAGGTGAAGAAAGATCAATCCTCTATCTCCAAGCTCCATTCTCCATAGATGTACACACGAGACAAGAGAAGAGAAGAAGAGAGGAGAAGATGGAGAGCTTCTCCTCCACGATTCCTCACCCTCACTCCCTCACTCCCCCACACTCTCACACTTCCCTTCTCAAGCACAAGCACAAGCACAAGCAAGGAGAAGAGAAGAAGAAAGCCACTTTAGCACACACAAAGAATGAGCTTCTCTATTCACTTTTTGACTTTTATACATGCCCTCATCCCTTTGAGCACCTATCCCCTTTTTTACATGACAGACCGTTTTCACCAAGGTCTTGTTTCAGCATGTCTTTCCTCTTCTCATGATTCTTTTGCCCATTCCCTTCTACGTTTACAATTTGCATAGGAGGGAGCCTGGCACTCTTTTACAAAATGAATTACATTGTGCCCCTGCACTTTCTTTGCTAGAATATTCAGTGCGCCTTGCAATAATATTTGGTGCACCTTGCTAGAATATTATGTGCACTCATTGTTGTGCACTTCCTACTTTTTTTTTTTGAGCTTGCCTTCTTTTTCACTTTTCTCATTGGGCCATCTTCCATTTCTGACTTGGGATTCCTTTGTCTTGCTTTTTGGGTTGTAATAAAGGTACAATGGCTAGATTATCCTAAGTATCATTAGTAGTTTTTATCTTATAAACACAATACATTGGGCAAAGGTCTTCTAGCAGATTTTTCTAGATTTGTACTAGTCCAGCACATAGTAGCTTTCAAATCCCTACTGGACTTTATAGTGAGTGAGGTTTTCCCAGAACCAATTTCACATACCATCCTCTCTGGATCACATATGTATGTTGATCATGTGGTATTCAACGATAACATCGTAAGATTTAGTTATTTTTTTCAAACATCCCTGATCATTTGAACTCAAGGACCATTGGTTACTTCTCAGCTTGAGGATTGATGCATGCAAATCCTTATCTTTTTTACCTTGGATTCGACAACCTATGTAATGAATGACTCATTTAAGGTCTAAAATTATCAAAAATGCTAATTAATCAATCTCATTGACTCTTAAATGGTCAACTTATAACTAGAAAATTAAATCATTTCAATATCTACTGATCACTTGAATCTAACTACAAATACATGGTAACATTCAAGTTAATAAAAAATAAAGTGTTTTCTATACTCTAAAGTTGTAGCCATGAAATAAATATCAAGTATTACAAAAAAATAGTCCATGGATAATTTGCGGGCACTACCCATAGTAATAATCATATAACTAATAAAAACATGTATAAATTTCGAGCATTTACCATGTATTATATGGAACCACCCATTGCTATGGATATCACTCACATACATAGTAAGAAGTGCAGACGCTTGAAAAGGAGGTGTTTATGCAATTGCATAAGAAAGAGTCCTCTAAGTACACACTATTCAAGAAGAGAGAACCTTTTACCCCCATCATCCTATTCATGCATCAAGAATGGCATGGTTAAAAGCGATCTAGGTGGGCGAGATTTATGTATGGAGTTAGAGTGATGTAGGGTTAAGAACAATAAAGGAATGGAGTTTTCAAGTAGGAAGAGAGAGAGAGTACTTGATGCTCTATGCAAGGCTAAATAACCTCTTCAAGCTAGGCATGTTCATGCAACTCAAGTTGTCATGTGAGTTTGTTGCCTAGACTTATGCATGCATATAATTCATTCATATAGGCTTTTGATTCAAGAATCTACCATCATTAAGATATCAAGAAATTTAATGTATTGCGCTCAATAAATGCAAGATGTGCCTATAAAAATAACTAGAGGATTTCAACATTTTCATCACATAAGGAAATAAAATAAACAACCTATAGTATTACCTAGTTTCTCAAACTTTCATCACACGTGTTAAGTCTACCTTAAAGTAAACATCCCTTTCTTTGAGCTTTCGTGAATATAACCCTCCAATCTTGTGGGTTTTTTCCAAACTCAATGAAAGTACCATAGAAAGACATTACAGGACCCATTAATATAATTTAAAAAAATACTAGAGAAATAGGACTTTTTCTTTGGTTATTGCCTCACAAACCTTGGGAAATTTGATCTCAAATGAGTAATTGAACTCAAATTAAGACTCATATTAGGTTGTTGCTACTCTTTCTCTCATCCTCTCCCTCTTTCACTTCTTCCATCTACCCTTCCCTCTACCCCCCACCTCATGAATGTTTGTATCGAGAAATAGTAAAGTCATCCTAAGAGATGAATGTGTCAAGGATGTGGTGCTTTTAATGTCTCTTATATTGGTTGAATACCTTTCTACTTTCTTTCTCCTTTCTATTTGTCTTTATCCATTCCCCTTCGTGTATATGAGTGTTTGTGTGTGCCTACACCAACGAGATTGGTTATTCTAGTCAAGTTACATGCAATGCTTATTATGAAGGTTGTGTGGACTCGATACTTTTTGTACTAGCTAGTGCATGCTTAATTGATATATTTTTTGTTTTGCATTTCATGTCAAACAATGATTAGGTTAATTGGTTCCTTGCATCTAAATTTTGTATATAAGGTATTGATTCTTTTTTTTACAATGCATACATTCATTATTAATTGCACAAGGCAAAGCAAAATTTTCAAATAGACAAGGGTTTTAAGATGATCCTTTTCACTCAAGCCATGGTAAATGAATATGTGGAGAACAAAATATGGGGTAAGCACACTAATTATTTGTTGTGTCCCCCTCGGATGTGTGAGCAATGTAAGAGCTTGAAAGGAATGTTCTTGTAGTCTCTCTAAAATCCTCAAAATCTGAAAGACATAAAAGCAAAGGTTTGAAGTGGACAAGGTGATGTGTTGTGGTTATGGTCCTCATCAATTGTTTTGGATGGATTTGTGTCTTAAGTTCAAGGTCCTTACAAATATTTGTGAGGGACAAAGCATATTGATACTTTCTTTGAGAAACTTTATACTTTTATGTCCATATATTAAAGTGCTTTTTGATCCATGTATGAAAAAAACAAGCTTCAACGTGTTAGGAACTTATAGTTTCCCAAGATCAAAATGTCATTCTTCTAGTTTGCAAGTACAAGTAGCCTTGCTAGAAGATGCCTGCTGGTAGGTTAAATGGGTTTTTGGAACAAATGAACCCACCAAGCCAAATCTCAACTAGCTTAACAATGTAGGATGAGACGGATATATATTGTTTCATGCCTTCTCTACACTCAAGCAGCTCGTCTACCTCTCACATTGATGGTTTATACTCAAGCTTTGTATATATCTACTATCTTCACTCTCATCCCCGAGAATGCAAGTAAAGAAAGATCAAATGCAAATAGCTATCACCATTACCTCAAGATTGCATGTAGTCTATCCTTGCAAGCAAGAGCTTTGATGGTTCAACAATCCTTGTAGGAAATATTGTTTCAATTCATAGCCTCCTTAAATTGTGTACTACTCCATTGCTAAACAAGGTGAAACAAATAGAGAAGATGCGACAACAAGGGGATAAGAGTTACGAGGGAAAGAGTCTCTGTCTCAAGCTCTCACACAGATACACAAGCACTCAATCTTTCAAGCTCTTGAATTGTAGAGGAGGAAGGAGAAGAATATAAGAAATAAGAGCTCTCAAACCTACACACATGAGAATGAGCTTCTTTATTGATTCTTAAAGTTTAAATATCCTAGGATGCATGAGAAGGTTCTTTTAATATGTTTCTCTAACAATATCTATAGGCCTTCATGGATTTATTGTGAGAAATCAATTGTGATGCATGATCACATGCCATCAAGTAGTTCTAAGAAATAGGTCAAAAGAAGTATGGCTTGAAGATAGAGCCTCACAATTGTTGAGGGTCCAAATCCTTTGTTGTTTGGTGTCAAATGAGAAAGCATAAAGCCTTTCTTCAAAAGGGGTTTGTGAGTTTGAAGAATCAAAGTTGGGAGAAAAATATAGTTTATAGTGGTTATGAAGGCAAATTTAAGGTTGTTGGCACATTAAGGAGGCTTGGTGATGGGTAGGGGTTTCACCTTTCTCTTCTGCTAATGGGGCATTGATCTTACCATTGATAGATAGGTCCACAACAGAGGTCTACAAGGTGTGTACTAAGGCATATAACATTGTATTGCATTAGCAATCCCTTCAAACTCCACTCTAATAAGTTGAATAGACTCATCAAACAACCCTGTACTTGTTTTCTCAACTACTGCATTTTGATGTGAAGCTTCTACAAATGCTACAATAGATGTTGCATGATCCCCTACTAGTTCTATGTCCTCTCCTGACTCATGCATAGACCTCAAAGCAGAGCCCATTGAGATAATGCTTGGGAAACCCCCCCCCCCCCCAATGTTGATGCTTCCTTATCATCTAATGCTAGTGACCTAAATGAAAAGTCATATTCAAATCTACCAAAGGATTCATCCAAAATCATCTCTTCTAGTAGAGAAAAACTGAAGTCCACGTTATCATCGTCTCCCAAGACAAGAAGGGATCCACCCTTCTATTGGAATCTAACATTTCACCTTGACAATATCCAAGGCTAGTAGAATAAAAAACATGCCTTCCTGTTGGGTGGTCCTAGTGCAATTACTAGTAATGTCAAAAATCTTATTGTTATTCAAGGCATTCTGAATAAGGTGAAGCCCGTTCATAACATACGATTTATTGTCAACACCAAGTACATTTCCAACATTAAGAGGTACTATTTTTTGGAATCATATGACACATATATATGCAGTTTTTGTTGAATCAAGACATTGCTTAAGGTTCATCTTGTCTTGAGGAGGTCATCCACCAACATTCCAAGTTTTGATGGAGACCCTAAAGTGTTGTGCACTATTGAGATTGGCCTTGAGGTTTGTTTGAATTGACAAGGCCAACAGGTTGATAAATGTCTTTGGTGACATCATATGTACCTCCAACATTCATACTCAAGACCTTGAGCAAACAAAGGGTCCTTCTACAAAAGTATTGGCTCAGTTTTTTAGGTCACCATAGGAGGGTATAGTACAGATTTATTGTGGTTTGATCAACAACATGACATTGAGACAAGGTGAACCTGAGATGCTCATGGAATACTAAGCTATGGGAATGCCACCCAATAAAGGATTGTATGTAGTATGAAAGGGATGGTCAAACTTGCAAGTAGCTATGATGATGACGATGACTTTGCAGATATATAGTTTGATGAGATTTGATGCATCTACTCCTGTACCACTAGCCTCAAGAGCAGTAATAAAGTGTAGAAGTAGTAGAGGAGCAAAAGCTTGATTTCTTTTACTACAGTTTTGATTGTAGTAGTTTAATAGCAATAACAAAGGCCCATTTTGATTATATATTTTAGTAGTAGTTTACAATAGCAATAATAATATGCAATAGATGAACACTAGTGTAAAGTGCTTATGTTTTGGTCATCGCTGCCATTTTTGGCAAAATAATTACTTAAGAAGCACTTCAATAGAGAAACAATAGCAACATGTACAACATGCATACAATGGGAGAAGCTATTGTGATGTTTCAATAGCAGACTGCTCATAATGCATCTTGGTATCAAGTTTCAAGCATTGGGCAATATCCAACTCCTCAAGTTCAAATGGAGCAAAGTAATATTGATTTCTTGAAATTGTCTACCCTAGTAATGACATATATATTAGAGTTGAGGTAGCTAATGCATTGAAAGCACTCTTACTAACTTCAAAAGTAGAGATACAATCTTTGTATAATGTTGGTGCAATATTTGTCTTAATAAGTGCCATAGTAGCATCTTCATAGGAAAGTATGCAAGGAAAATTTGCTAAAGCATTACAAGAAAATGCAACGGCTATTTTAGCAAATATATGCAAGATTATTTCTACTATAATCATAAGAATCACAAAAGAAATTCAATTCAACAAACCAAATGCTCAAATGGTTGACATGATTGGTGCATTGGCATATGCACTTAGAACTTTGACGATACCATGATGGCAGCAAATGTGGTAGATGCAATCATGATAGAATGGATATTTGTATGACATGTAATACTTCATGTTTCGTAGTTGGTACAACAATGCATTATTGAGACTCTCACCAATCTTCATACCAACATTGTTTTGCAAGAATACATGGGTCATGTGGAACCTAAGGAACTAACGCTTGGATTAATATCAATGGTTCATGCAAAGCTACAATTGACCTAATCAAATCACTCAAAGATTTGTGTACTAATGACATAACTCTTTTGCAATCCTTTCAAGGTTGAGATGTAGCTCTTAGCTACTCATATCATTATTAGGATGGTCTACTCAATAGTGACAAGAATATATAGTGTAACTACTCTCCATTCTTACTATAACGTTTCTACTAATGAGTGGGCAATGGTAGCTTGCACATTTCCATTGGTCAAGTAGTGTTGCATTGGACAAGCGATTGGCATGGACAATTATAGAAGGCATAATCTCATTCATCAAGCTACTTGAGACAAGCTTTGCTAAGGCCAAGGAACATGCTTGTCTTATACTACTTGAGCTTTGTATCATAGTGTCGACCTTCGAGCATGCGTGGAGCAAAAAATCTATTGCTAAAAAATTCTAACTTGAAAAGAAAAATGCTTGTCTTATATGCTGAATGGTACAATCACGGGGATATAGTACAACCATCCTTACAACAAGAGATGACTTGTGATGCAGGTCAAAAGTGATAAGAACTTCAATTCAAGGAAGAAGATCATGGACAAGGTGTTGATCGTTGAAGATCATGAGCAGATTGCTGATCAAGAGAGCATCCCATTGTAACTTCATGAGGAGAAGACCCTTTAGTCCAGGGATCTTGAGTTTGAATGCCTAATACTAGCCAAGAATGTGGGGGTTATGGACATACTCCTAGTGAATGCTACCATGTTAGTCAAGGACCTTACACCATAGTTAGAGCTTGAGGATGACACCATGGATAACTTCTATGGCACATCGAATGTCTTGGATCACAATCATCCTTTTGATCTAAGTGGTAATGCAAAGACCCATACTTGTATGGATGACCTCTATGCTCCTAATGCCTACCATGCAAGTTATCCATTTGACCCTAAGGGAAGTAATGAATTGGAAAAGATCTACCTACATCAGCATTCCCCTAGCATAGTTCCTTCATCTAAGAGAGGTACTATTGCTTGAATACTAGCACACGCATCACCAAACACCCATTTTTTTGGGAATTGTTTTTACCTTATTCTTTTTATAGCCAAATGGAACTTATTGATGCTCGAAGTACTCAAAGAAGGCTTTGTTTTGATGTATGGCATGCCTCATTTGGAGTAGGCTATGACAAGTTATGGTTGATTCTTTCTAGTAGCAAAGTCTAAGCACACAACATGCAATCCACTATCTATGGGAGCTTTGGTTTGGAATAGTTTTTACCCTACCCCTATTACCACCAAATGAAACTTACATACTCTAGAAGTACTCAAAGAAAGCTTTTCTCTGACATGGGGCATACCTCATTTGGAGCAACGTATGAAAAGTTATGGCTAATTTCTTTACAATAGGGTCTGTGTAGACATCATGTTGCCCATAGTTTGTAGATGTTTAGTGCTTAGGGATTAATGGAAAAACTTTCCACTTAATGTATTTCCATGGATGTATATATCATAACAATGGTCAAAGCCTCTCCTACCAATCCCATCCTCCCCACTTTTAATATTGAAAAAGAGTAGTCCTTTGTCAATCCTGCACTTCTAGCCTCGTAATAAGTCCCAATTCTAGTTTTTTAGGATAAGAATATTTTAGGTAGGGATGAAATGTAACGAAGGGGAAATATAAATACTGAGAGAAAATAGGGAAAAATATTAGGTACATTGGCCATGTATATAAGATGTATGGGTTTCATTTTGCATGACTAGTTAGTATGAATACCCTTTCATCTTCATCTTCTTCTAGTTCAACTTTCATGGCATCGCCTACATCCTCTCCACTCTTCTTTGCTTTAAACCATACAAAGCCTTTAGCTACAAATCATGGAGGTTGAGAACATATACCTCTTTAGAGAGATATCCATGTGTCATCATGCACGCTGGTCATTGGTACCAATGCTGGTCAAATTGCAGCATTTAAATATGATTTACAACAAAAATTTGCCATGACAAATCTTGGTCTACTTCACCATTATTTGGACATCCAATTTGCCACTATTGAGAAGGGCATCATTGTGACACAGTCCAAGTATATTGGACAACTTCTTTAGTGCTTTCAATTTGAGGATTGCAAGCCCATGTCGTCTCCCTTGGAGGCTGGTTTTAGATTTACTTTTGATGATAGTAGTGGATCCTTTAATACTACTTTATATCAGCAAGTTGATGGATGCTTGATTTATCTATGTTACATAAGGCCCGATCTTCAGTTTGTTGTTTCCCATGTGAGTAGATATTGATTATATTTTTAAGTTTAAATGATGAAGAATTTAAAGAAAATAGAATGAGACTGATCTTATTATTCAAAAGTTTTTTTATAAATTATATTGATAATAAATTAATTAAAATAATATAATATACATCAAACCTATTAACAACTTTATTTTCAACATCATAGTTGCTTGAGGGTCTCGTTATATCGATATACTTGCGAGGGGCCATAGTGGATGGAAAGGGTGAGAAAAGAAAGGATTTTTTGATAAGGTGTCGACATGGGAATTGTCACTAACTCTATTTTTGCATGATTGTCACTAGCCCCTTACTTGAATGCTAGTCTAATACCATGAAAAGATGAGGGGAGAGAGCACACCATATAAAAAGTTGAAAACCCTTGCCTTTCTTCCTCTTTTTCTTTTCCACTATATCAATTTATAAGAATAGAGAGTATAACCTATATTATATACAAGTGGTCCATAATGTAAACACACTAACTAGAAGATGACTAAATAGATATCCCATAACTTGCATGGGTGGGCCAACTAATGTCCAAATGTAAAGTATCAATGGAATGATATGTCAATACAAATACCAACTATGCAAGTGGTATGATTATGGAAACATTCATCTAGGTATATGAGTGTCAGCTCGTATTGAGCTTGACATCTCAACAAATTTAACATAGATTATAACAAGCATAAAATTCACATAATCTAGAATGCAAATGTTACAATAAATGTTGGACAATAGATTCCCAATTAGCTCCAAAAATTTTGCCCCTTGAAATATTTATTTAACTTTTATTAAACTTGGATAAAGTATCCTAAGATTTCATTTCAATCTCCTTCATTATCCAATGTTTATGGCCATTAGGTCTTCTTATCAATTTCCCCCTTGACCTAATAGAGGATGCTAATTGACCCTTCGCTAGCCAAGTCCAGTTCCAATTGAATTGGGATTCTTGGCTTCTTGAAATTTATGGCAATTCCTTGAACTCTAGTTATTGATTCCATGTACTAAGCTTTGATATCCACCTTCTGTGGGCTCAAATGTGCTTCTGGTTAAGAACTATTGAGAGATTGCTTGTAGGGGAGAGAGAAATTTCTAATTTCTATCATACATACGGATGCCATTGAGTCCTAGATGGAATCTCCAACTACTGCTACCCTCCCTCTTGGAGCTATGGCCTATAATAGGAGCCTTCTTGGCTAAAGTCTACTAGTATTTCCTTGGACAACACTCTTTCCTTCTATCTTAACCTCCCTTATCCACTAAAATCACTAAAATGATCAACCACAATGACCTCTAATAGCTTTTTTCCAATTGTATGGTAATTTTTGCCAAGTGATAGCCTTGTAATTGGATTTTTTTGTTAATTATTTTTAATTAATAATTTTAAAATTTACTTTACCCCTTGTTGATGCCTAGAAAATTAAATGTGCCCATCCATATTTACATTGGCTAGGCCATTTTGACTCCCAAGTTATCATAAGTATTCATTCACCCTTAAAATGACATACATTAGTTAATTAATGCCTAGTTCCTAATGTCACCAATGATATCTAATGGCTAATTAAATACTATAGACCCAAACAAACACCATGTATCTAATCACTATAGTTCCTAATGTCACTAATGATATCTAATGGCTAATTAAATACTATAGACCCAAATAGACACCATGTATCTAATCAATATCCTTGTCCAATGCATCACTATGAGATGCATATCAACTTCTCATCTCATTAAAAAAGGAATGCCTACTCACTCTTAACTCTCCAATGATAGGGTTATAACGAGGTAACTCTTTCTACTCAGTAAAGGATCCAATGAAGATGCATTTTCCAACATTTGTATCAAGTTTCTTCCTTAAGCCATCATGCATATGAACATATGCAATAAAAACACATACTTTCAAGAGTGCACATTAGGCTTCCTACCTATAAAGCATCCTTCAAGGATCGTACCATCAACTATAACTATGGAGTTCTATTAATAATATATATAATAACTTAAACAACTTCAAATCATAAACATTTTGGCGTATTTTTTTCACCCATCAAGGCTCATTCAATTTTTACAATGTCTCTTTTTTCTTTGTACAACCTGATTTTGTATGGAATATACATACAAGTAAATTATTATCTTATACATGAATCCTTAAAACTCACTAAACTCATCAGAAGAAATATTATTCCCCTCTATTAGACCTCAAACACTTAACTTTTGAGCTCGTTTTTGCTTTAAAAGTAGTCTTAAATGTTATGAAGTGTTGAAATACTTTACTCATTTCCTTTATACAATACACCCACAACTTTCTAGAATGATTATCAATAAATGTAACAAAGTACTTACTGCCACCACTAAGAGAAAAATTTTGTGTAATCTCCCAAATATTTGTATGAACAATATCAAGTATATTGTTACTTATATCTTTGTTGTATGAAAATAGTTGTCTTATCTACTTTCCAATCGACATACTTCAAAAATTTATGCAATAAATTCAAGAAAACCTAACACCAACCTTTTTAACTGCATTGATTCTGCACAACCAATAGATATGTGTCAAATTGCAAGATCTGCAACAACTTTGCCTTTAGCATGCACAATAATAGTAATTATATGAATATCAATATCTAAAGTAAACATATGACTAACTTTTCTTTCTTTAAAAAAATTAATATATACTTAGTATTGAAGTCCTCCATATAATAGTCATTTGCATTGAATTCGACATAGAATCATTGCTTTATCATCTAACCAATAGGCATTAAGTTCTTTGTAATAGATAATATATGCAATATTTTAAACGAACATTTTGTTTGACAATCATGTAATGACAATGGAACCTCCCAATGTGTAACATCAAGTGGCATGAATCATCTCTTACCTTTACATAACCTAAACTTACTAAATTATGCATCTCTCCAAATCATTTTGCATGGTTAGTTAAATAGGTTGATGCAGTAGAATCCACCTACCAAATATCATCACATGTTCCCTTTCTTGTAACAACATCCATCATATGTTGAACAACAAATAGATACTCGGTTTTAATATGATTGTGCCTAGATGATCACAAATAACTTCCTTCATGTAATTTACTACTTCTAATGTTATATTTCTTGCAAGAGCAGTTGATTAAATATAACCTATTATTCTGCAAGAATGACAAACCATTTCAAAAAATCTTTATTTTATAGTCTATGTCTTTCTCTAGAGCTCCCCTTGCCTCTAGAACTACCATAGCCTCTTGAAATGTGAATATCGCTAAATTGTTGACTTAACCTATTTTATCGAGTAGTAATACCATGACCTCTTGAAAAGGACATGCTCTATCCCCTTTCCAAACATGAATAGAATTTTTAGACTTGTTCATTGCTTATTTTTGAAGACTCACACTATATATTGATCTCTTTTGTAATCAACAAAATCAAGAAATAAAATTTTCACATATACAAAAGTAACAAATGATTTTCACATATACAAATCAAGAAATAAAATTTTCACATATACAAAAGTAACAAATGATTTTCAAGCATTCTTATTGTTAAGTCCACCCAAAGTAGATAAAGGTATTACATAAAAGGTTGCCAAAGCATCTACAATGCTACTCATTTTGAATACATACTCATTTACATACTTTTTTCTTTCTTCAAAATACTCAACTCTTGCTCGAGTTGAGTCTTCATTGCCTTTCTATTTACTAAATCATATTTTCAAATGTCATCCAAGCTACACATGAATACTTTGCATTTCTAATATACCGCAACATAATCTTATCAATGGTTGTAGACAACTGGTATCACTTTTTCTTCACCTATGACAAACTCATACAGACCTTTTTCAATAAGAAAGTTTATTAGATGAAATTTCCATGAATGATAGTTGTTCTTGTCTAGCTCCTCACTGATGGGGTTTCCATATTCTCAAACATCATTACAAATCTGAGTACCAAACAATAAGAAAGTCTTTTGTAACATTGTGCAAGAAATGCACAATCATAAACTAGATATTTTTTCACCAATAATTGCTTAATTATACACAAAATATGCATTTTTCTCCTTTACAAATACCTCGAAACTTGCATATTTGAAAGATGTAATGTGTGTATCTAAGAACGGCCAACACAACCAACAATCCAATCTACTCTAAAAATGTTGGTCACAACCTTGTGGAGTAAACATCGGGTCCAAAATATCCTCAAGTGACATGAAAATTTACTTGCACACCAAATCTCAATAGTAGTCCCATAGAAAACTGAGATTTTGGACAGTCTACAAGTAGTAAACAAGAAAATAATAAAAATGTAGAAGAGCTTCTTATGCATAGCTTGCTTGCTTAAATCCTTACTTTTTCACTTGAGTCTCCATAAAAGCATCTAATAGTGATGTATCCCTAATACCATGACACTGGCATACTTTGGGACGGCCGCCGGGGGAGGGGGGGGGGGGTCTACCACGATGCTCTACCCCTGTTTATATAGTAATCGAGGGAGGGGGGTACAAAGAGGACGTTTGCTTTTTAGCATTTTTGATGACATCATCGATGATAAAGAGAGGACACTTTCTTTTAGCATTTTTGATGACTTTATTGACGACATCAAGGAGGGGCTCCATTTTTGTAGCACGAATATATGGATGAGCACTACATTGGGTGCCACATGGGTGTCACTCCAAGGCGGCGAGACAATCTGTGGGTGTAGTGTATCTAACAAGTGCAATGTGAAGTGCTCATGAACCCATAATCCTTGTGATGTACAAAGATATCGATTAGAAAATGTATCTAATCCAAGATCTCTAATAGCTACAATCAAAATTGAGCTTCAATTTGTTTTAAAAAATACCAATTTCCACCTAGGCTATTAATTTCTCAAGTACAAGAGATCTAGAATAAGGACAAAACAATTTCTACTCTAGAAAAAAAAACAGTTAAAAATCTGCAATACAATTAGATATGATACAAAAAAAAAGCCTACTAAGCCAAACAATATAACTCCCTACAGTAATCAATTGGCACTATAAGTATGCCAACTCTAAGTAGATGTAGCTAACTCAATACAATAAATTGTGAGTGAATGGGCATGTGAGTGATGATGACCACGGATGTGTCAGTTGTTGGATCCAAAATGGGTCTCTGACCATAACTTTCTCACTCTAACCTCACTATTGGACCTCACACAACCAACCCCACGGCCCTACGTCCTTGAATGGTTGGCTATAGCTAGAAGCTCTAAACATTAACATATCGCATTGTAGTTCAACCAACTAATTGCCTACCCCAAACTCCAAGCAAGAGTGTCCAACATAAGGTATCTAGCACACCATATAAATGTAACACAAGCTCCTTCCCAGTTGATTTTTGTACCTTCTAATCATGAGTGTACTAACTTAGTTAGGGATTAGTCCCCCATCGGTCCTCATCTTTTTGCACAAATCGTTACACTTTCTCCACTCTTTCTCACTTAGATACCCTTGAACCTTCGTAACTAAATAGCTTGAATCTTCCTCACACACTCAATCAATGTAAAACAAGTGCTATGTATGTCTGTGTGTACAAAATAATACTTGCATGTATAAAGTGAATGGAAGGTACGCAAGCATTATTAATATAGAAGACAATGTGTATATACAACAAACAATCTTTGAATATTTCCTCATGAATATGCTCTAACGATACCCCATAAACTCATACGCACTCACTATCCCAACTCATGCTATCCTTTAGTAAATAGGTAACACGAGATCATCTTACATGTTATGTGCATCAAAATTTGATCCATATCAGTGATATTATTTAAAATTTTAACCACTTGGAATGCTTAGAATACAACGAAGGCCATTTAAACCAATTCTGTACTACCAAATTGTCAAATTTAGATATAAAACCCTTTTTTTATATTTTGAAAATAAATATGAGATATTTTGATATTTTTACATTTCTTAAATCATTCTTAAAATACTACTAATAATTGGTAATTTTTTCTCTTTTATCTAATTTTTTCCAATTTATTTCATAATGAATTTAAAAAATAAATAACAAATATGAAATGCTAAAAATTAAGTTCAAGCCTTCCTCTATCCACCACTTAAATAGTTTTTATTTCTCTTAGATTGCTTATGTAGTGACCCATGTGTCACCTCGTGTGAGGTCTAAGGCTGCTGATACTATCCAAAGCCACTAGTGCACTTGAAGTCCTCATATGCTCCAACCATCTCTCACACCTACTCCATCCAAAGGAATTGTTATGAGAGGAGCATGGCCATTTCTTTAATTGTAGTCCCCCAAAAAGGTCAAGGCATCAACCTCAGTTCTTACTTGAATTTGAGAACCTACCAAAACCTCACAAGGCGACACACACAAACCAAAGAACCTACCAAGCCCTCGCAAGGCAACAAGTATCTTCTAACATATTTTTTTCCTTTCACTTCTTTATAATGAAACTTGCAACAAATTTTAGCCCATAGGCTACACTCACAACCCAACCCCTTACATATTATGAGACTTTATCATGACAAGTAATCAAACATAATCCTCTTAACTAGGCTTGCTACCTCATAGAAGAAAGGAAACCAACCTATTGATCATTAAACTAACAAGGATGGCACCCAAGATCATCCTATGAGCACCTTCAAGCAAGAAACTGGCAATCAAGGCATTCCACTTAGCAAAAGGACACTCAATCCTGAGCCCAAGGCTCCATATCCAGAGAATACAATATACAAGTGACCCTTACCCCTTTCTCTCAAAATATAAAGCAAAAACCAATCAGAGACAAGGTGATAGACACACTTGGTATTGAAAGATCCATGTTGATGCACAAAACATCATCCTCGATTGTGAATGGACTAATCTACAAAACCAAACTCAAATAATAGCCCACAAGTTAAAAGCACCTGCCCCAAGGAAATTGGTCCTCTTGGCCTAATGAAATATATTGAGAAAGTAACAATCTTAGCAAAATAATGTTGATTTAATCCATTGATCACCTCAATATCTCTCCTAAAGCTCAGAACTTAGACTAAGGAATGGGCCACAAGCCCTACACTAGATGCATGGAGTTATCGGTCAAACTCCTTGCATAAATGGCAAGGGGCGTCCAACGTATATAATGTTGAACGATTCGATGCATCCATGAAAGTATTCAAAGCATGGCATGTTAGCACGAGATCCCAAAGTAGCCCTCAGTTGATATCATCAAGTAATTCTAGAAGACTCATGATCACGATTAAAAACCATCTTCAACAAAGGGGGAATAATTAGCCAAGGAATCTACAAAGCAATTCCACTGATAAGAAATTAGCTGACAAGTCATAGATTCAAATATCTCTAGCATGTCCACAGCTACATGATAGTACATTTGCAAAATGGGATCCCTCACATTTTAGGTCCAATTCAATTGGTCAATCACCAACTACAAGTTGCATTTTACCAATTAATGATGAATACCACCACATCTAGCTAAGTTTAGTCCCATGAGTCAAGCCTTGTATTCTGCCATATTATTAGTGAAAGTGGTACCTAAATAAACTCCCATTTTCATAATCACTCTACTAGAGGGGTCTTTAATGACAACCCCTACACTTGCATGCTTGGTGGGCCCTCTGGAAGCTCCATCAAAATACAATGTATAGACCAAGGCTTCATTGATGTGCCATGCCATACCAATCAACCTACTCTTATTTATGATAATCAAATTCATATCGAGAGATAGGGTGTGTAACAGGTACAATCTCTCCTTCCTCACTAAACTCAATAGGAATACTAGAAAGAACCCTACAACAATGGTGGCACTAGACCTTAATGTTCCACGTGAAAGATCCATCCAACTACTCAATAATGTGATAATTCTTACTCCACCAAATGACTCTGCCTTGGTAGTATAATAGCATTGCTCTAAGTATAGATGCTCAAGATAAGAAATGACTTTTCCCATCCAATAACCTTGGTACACTCTACAAGTTTAAGATGGATCTTGCAAGACCTGTAAAAGCACCAAGTTCTATGTCAACCGCTATATATAATAGCGATTAGGGTTATTAAAGTCCACTTTAGTCTTAAACTCTAGCCCTTGCATTGCAAGTCTACTAAAAGGACTGTAGAGCCATTTTTTCCTATACAAACAATCTTATAAGGGTCGTCCCACTTGGGGTCTAACTTTTATGGTATAGCTCAAGACATGCATCATAGTATAGGACTAATTGATCCTTAACAAATTTATGTCTCTTGATCATATAGTGCTTTCATCTACTTTTTCCCTACCTCTTGATGCAGTAAAGTCAATAACACGATTTCATAAAGATGTGCTAAAGAAGTGAACCGCTCTTACAATGCTTCTGCTTCGCCTAAAGAATGACTTAAAGTGAATCTCACGGTAGGTAACTCAATATCCAAGGGCAAGACACACTCTTTCCATATACTAACTTGAATGGGGTGTGGTTGTTGCTCTTTTGAACGTCATGTTATAAGTCCAAACTGCTGCATAAAGTTTCTTATCCCAATAACACGTGCTCTCTAATATAGTCTTAAATAAAATCCCCACAAGTTGCTTATTGGTGCTCTCTACTTGCCCATTCGCTTGGGGCTTATAAGGTATAGTTTTATTGAACTTAATTTTCAAAGTCTTTATCAAAGCTTCTATAACCTTATTCAAGAAATGTGTCCCATGGTCAAACACCAACTCTTTGGGTAGACCAAAACAACAAACAATCTATTCAAGAATAAAACTAGGTGTTTCCTTGGCATTATCCTTCATTATAGCATGAGCTTCAAACCATTTAAATGTGAAATAGTTAGTCATGCCACAATGATGTAATGCTTTTGCATTATAAACGAAGGATGCATAGGTCCAACAAAATCAATATCCCACTTTTCAAAGGGCAAGGTCACTAGAATGGGATTAAGTGGCTGCTTAGAATTTTTCCTAGCATAATGCCTCTGACAAATATCACAACACTTCACATAATCAAAAGCATCTTGGAAAATTATCAACCACCAATATCCAGCACATAAATCCTTAATGACAATAAGTCGTCCACTGAAATAACTCCCACATGCTGAATTGTGGCATTCCTTTAAAATGAATGGCATCTCATCAGAAACCACACAATGGCGATAAACCTCATCCATGCCCTTTCTATACAAGAAACCAACTATTAATAAAAAGCGCAATGATTGTTGCTTAATCTTTCTCTTTTCAAACTTAGGAGTTTTCGTTGAGTTGCATGTAGATAGGTAATATGTGATAGACGCATACCACCACAGGATTGAGGTTGCATAAATCTTGCATGGATTATCACAATCATTAATATCAGCCCACTCTTCCTTAGGCTCACCAAAATCTATTAGACATTTAACTATTCCCGACAATTTTGGTGGCTTGCTTCGAATCTCATAGTCAAACTCTTACAAAGAGATCAACCACTTGGCTAGGCAATCAAGGGGTTGAAGCTTGTTCAACAATAGGCATAACCCCTTAGCCTTAGTGAAAAATACTACCTTCTCATAAAGAATATAATGTCTAAACTTCTTGGTGGAAAATACCATAGCTAAGCAACCCTTCTCTAAATAGCTATAATGAAGCTCTTAAACACCTAACTTATAGCTTGCAAAAGCAGTCAGATGATAAATCTACACCTTCCAAATCTAGGATAGACAACAACTAATACTATGCATTGTTGTAGCCATGAAGACATAGAAAACCTCATCCCTCTTGGAGATTTTTAACATTGACATTTTGAATAATTCCATCTTAACATCATTAAATGCCACTTTACATGGCTCCATCCATTCAAAAACATGATTGTGTAATAAGAGATTCGCTAGAGGCAATGAGTGCTTAGTCAATGTGTTAATGAACCGATGATAATATCCCATAAATGAGACAAAGTTGTGACCCTCACGAGGGCTAGTAGGTGGACTCATGGCCACAATAACAACTATCTTTTCAAGATTAGTAGCAATGCCAACCACACTCACAACATAACCTAATAATAAACCAAGGGCACCACGAATACAGACTTTTGAGGATTCAATGCTATACGGTATTCATGGCAACTTCCAAAGCACTTCTAAAAAACAATGAGTTGCCTATTGCTAATTGTCGTAGCAACCTCCAAATCTTGAATAAAAACCTTAAGCTCTTCAAGGAAGATATCAACAAGTGTCTTGTCAGTCATCCTTTGCCATGACCTAGGAGCATTACATAAACCAAAAGCCATGACATGACATGCAAAGGTACCAAAGACAATAACGAATATCATATTTAACTTAGCTCCTCAGCTATGGCCATCTGGTTGTAATCCACAAAACAATCCATAAAGCAGTATATCTCTTGCCTTGCCAACAGATCTAAAATCTGATTGACAAAGGGCAGAGGGTAGTAGCCCTTTACTCTCTACTTATTTAGCTCCTTAATATCCACACATAGGTGAATTTGATTGTTCTTCTTCTTCCTTATCATGACCGATGAGAATCATTTAGTGTGTTCAACAAAAAATATGAGACTTACCTTTCTCAAACACATCAATTCCTCAAAAAGAGGCTCTCTCAACATGAAAATAAAAAATACACTCAATATGTGCTAAGGTCACATACATTAGAAATACCATTTCTTATGGTTGTCACAGACTATCATTAGCCATTTTTAGGATAGTGGTAACATCCTTTTGGATTAGCAAACCTAGTCTATCCAATTTTTCTACATGCTCCCACCATTCACTATCCACTTGATTGACATTAACAAGCTCTATAACATAACCCATTCATAGGATTTTCTTGAATTACTTGCAAACGTTACATGACAATCAGATTAGTTGTGGCAAACTCACATCCAATCTTACTTCACATATAGCATTTGTTGAATCGAACTCTCGAAAGTTTCCTACTACTTTCTCAGCTTTCCACACCATCCACTCTTTTGGTTTACTAATGGCCTTAGTAGCCTCCTTTGCTTTCACCTTTCATTTTCTTTTCACCACATACTTCTCTAAAGTACCCTCATGTTCAAGAAGACCTACTTGGGTATTGGCATCCATGACCTTCTTCTCAACCACGCCAAAGCTTTGCTTGTAGTGATTCACAAGTCTAGATAGTTGACTACCTTGCTGGAGAGAACTAATCCTACTCCAACAAGTATTGGTCATATGGCATGACATCCCACATATGTTGCACTTTACATGGGGACAATGTCAGATGCTAACCACCA
The DNA here is from genome assembly GCF_053477565.2 of Lygodium microphyllum. Classification (NCBI taxonomy): domain Eukaryota; kingdom Viridiplantae; phylum Streptophyta; class Polypodiopsida; order Schizaeales; family Lygodiaceae; genus Lygodium; species Lygodium microphyllum. The sequence continues at coordinate 21,086,775 of NC_141158.1, read as the reverse complement.
CAACTTGTAGCTTCCTAGTACCCATCAAATTTTACTGACACTTCATGAAATTAACATCCACAACAATCTGTTGATCTTGTTCTGCAATCATATCAGTGTAATGTTTCATCATATCCTTGACTTCCTCTACTACTATATTAGATGTAGAGGATTCATATCCCAAGGCCTCAAGTGCCACCCTTGCACTAGGTTTTATGATTTGAAAAGGGAATGCTACTTGTATAGACCCTTAGTTTATGATAGAGACCCACCCACTGCTCATAGATGTTATAGGCCTCAATTGGGCTACATTTAGCACTCCAAGGGTACGTAATTAGGAAAACCCTTGATTTAGGACTTCTTGACTTTGAATCACTACGTTACTCAGTAATATAGGTAATGAATCATAACTCGAGTAAAGAGTCATACACTTAAGAACCAAGTCTTAGGATCTTAGGAAAATCCTAAAGACTCCCAACAAATGTACCATCTATTATGACCTAAAATGGGCCCAACAATGGCTCTCTCACTTTAAGCTCACTACCAAACCTCACACAACCAACTCCTTAGTCACTAAAGAAAAAATAGGGGTGACCCTAGAAAAATCCCAAATGATGACGATAATGTCCAACAAGTGTAAAGAGATTGTGCAAAAGTAGTAATTGGTCTAAGAATGCACACAAGAAGTCGACAAATAAAGAAAATACACCTAACCAACCAAAGCTCTTGTGTCTCTGTCAAACTCTAACAGGAGCTCACAACCAAGAGATGACATACTAACATAACTAACATAGGCATGTGAACATCCCCTCTTAGATCCCGAGAGTGTCGAAAGACCCAACAACATCATCTGATGAAACATTGAAGCCTTGGGCAAAGGCTTTGTAAAGAGATGTGCCGCATTATCCTCCATCGGATAGTAGGCCACTGCTAACTTAGAATCTAGGATCCACTCTCAAACATAGTGATATTGAACCTTGATGTGCTTCGAGCGAGTATGAAACACAAGGTTCTTTGCTAGAGCCAGAGTACTCTAGTTCTCCACAAACAACGCCGTAGGTCTAGGCTAAGGAAAACCAATCTCCGCCAACATCTCGTGAAGCCAAACTGCCTCCATAGCTATAGAACATAATGCACGAGATAACTCCCCATCCAAGGAGAAGCCATAACCTAGAGTGGACTGTCTAGAATCCACATCACCAGTTGAGTCAAAAACACTTCAACCAAAGAGAGTAACCCCCTCTCCATACATGATCCCGTAGGATCGGGTCCCTTGTAAATAAGGAAGAACACACAAGGTCGCTCTTAGATGCTCTAGTAGGAGTCTTCATGAAAGAAGAAAACAATGCCACAACAAAAGAAACATCCGACCAAGTGTGAATAAGCTAGTTGAGGGAGCCAACAAGTCACCTATAATGGGTGGCATCTATAAGGGGAGCTCTAGCTACCAAAAGATTGGACTTTGGATCCATGGGGCAAGAAATAGACCAACAATTGGCCATACCAAACTCCAAGAGAAGCTTAGAGAGGTACTAGTGCTACGAAACAAAAATGCCTTCGACCAGCTAATAGATCTCCAAGCCAAGGAAGAAATATAGGATCCCAAGATCCATCATGTCGAACTCATGTCGCAAAATCTCTCAAGTATAATTAACCTCTTAAGTAGAGCTCCCTGAAATAATAAGATCATCCACATACAAGATGAGCAAAACACCTCTCACCTTCAACCTTGAAGTATAGGTTGAGGTCATGAGTGGATCGCGATGGAAGCCACATTGTAGAAAGAAGTGATCCATCCTCTAGTACCAAGCATGAGAAGAGGAGCCTACTTCAGGCCATAGAGAGCCTTCCACAATCTATAGACATGGTCCTCCTTCCCTACACAAGAAAACCTAGAGGCTGTGAAACATAAATCTCCTCCTCAAAGACACCATTCAAGAAGGCTAACTTTACGTCCATTTGATAAATAGGCCAATAGTGGTGGGCTACAAGAGCCAAAATAAGCCAAATAGTAGACATTCTAGCTGTAGGTGCGAAAGTCTCAAAACAGTCTGAACTTGCCCTTTGAGTAAAACCCTTGGCAACAAGCCTAGCTTTGTGCTCATCCAAGGAACAATCGCCAACGTTCTTTCTCTCATAGATCCACTTCACATCTATCACCTTCCGCTTTGGGGGGCACAAAACCAAGTCCCAAGTCTCATTAAGCTCGATAGAATTGAGCTCCTCTTGCATGGCACGAAGCCAAATATCTTGTGCAAGAGCCTCCTCAATTGTAGTAGACTCCCTAGCATGAAGAACATGTGATATAAGGGCAAAGTTCACACAAAGCGAATTGTTATGTTGAACCCATAAGCAAGCTGATCTGTATGGACCTAAAGGAAAAGTACAAATGTGAGAAACACCTAAATCCTACATGAGCTATCAGTACCAATGAGAAACTTGAACAGACTCATCCTACTGTGAGGGAGACTAAGTAGCCTCTTATACTTGTAATGCACCTGTATGGGGTGGGGAGTCCCCCCTCACCAAGGGAAGGTAAATCCTCCTCATCTAAAAGAAACCCCCCCCCCCCCCAACAACCAATCGGCCCTAGAAAACTCCAAAGGGAAGGTCGAAGGGGTGGAAGTATGAGACAAAAAACTAATAGTCGCATCCATCAAAGGTGGTAGGGAAACGAGAGTAGAGGGTAGAGGAGGAGGAGGAGGAGGAGGAGAAGAAGAAGCAGCAGCCGCCGCCGTCGAAGACAAGGAAGGGGTGCTAAGAGGCAACTTGGAAGGAAGGAAAGAAACTAAGGGTGGGGGAGGGTCAATCAATAAGAAAGAATCACTTAAAATAGAACCATCAATAGGATCCTTGGAGCTATCACATTCTTGCTCACCTGTAATGAAGGAGATCTAGGAGAGAGGAGAGAAGGGAGAGACTGCAAAGAGGAGAGAGAAATAGAGAGAAAGAGGGTGACGAGGAGAGAGAAAGACTAGGAATAGAGAGAGAAAGACAAGAAGAGGAGAGAGAAATGGCTGGCAACCATGGAAGGACAAGGAAGAAGGCGAAGAAGGTGAAAGGACAAATATATATTTATCAAATGGTACCTATGCAGTGTCACTTACACTTTTTTATACTTAGGTCAACCTGACCTAAGTATTTCCCCTCCATTACAATCCATCTCTACTCAATGAAGTTTTTGTCCTAAAAAACAAAGATCAGACTTATTGGTATAGCCAAGTAGTGGGCTGCAGAGTACTACTCTGTACAGCATTACAAGTGGCAAAAGATGGTTAGGGGGGGGGGGAGGGGGGGTTCTCAGCATAGACCCAGTAAAAGATTGCCTGATATTCAAGAGTAGTACTAGTCTATGCAGAGGGTCAAGGTCAGCCCGTAGCCACCCGGATCAAAAGGGAAAGTGGTATCGCTGCCATGCATTGGATCAGCTTCCATAAGGTCAAAGTCAAGTACAGCTGGAAGCATGATCAGCATGGTGGTATTCACTAGCTCTTCCATAAGCCTCTCAGGCATCACCATGCTCTGTATGACTGAAGCATATGAGGCTGAAGTCACCATTGCATGGACTGCATCAGCCCCTAAGTGCTCCATATTCATGGACCCTGCATTCTTAGTGATGTCCAAGCATTTAAACTGCAGGTCTGTGGACTAAAGGGGCTCCCGCATGGGGTCATGATCATCCAAATCCACATGCTACCCATGATCTTCTTTCTTGAACTGAAGGTCTTGTTTTTTACCCGCACCAAAATGGTCCTCAGCAAGATCTTCTCCATCCTTTGGATCATAATATTCTAATACCAAGAGTATTTTTGTTATCTTTGCTATGCATATGGCTTGATGATCACAAGATATCGGCTTAGCACATCGATAGCATAAGCCCGCAGCATGTAGTTCACGTATCGTATCACTAATAAGGTGTCTAATACGTTTAGCCTTAGATAGCAATCTACACACATGCTCATCACCATTGGTCAGCTCAGTAATAGTTCTGACATGCTGCTCATAGTCATTTTGCTGCTCATGTACAACAGATGGTTGTCCATGCCCATGACCATAATGCTCATGCTGTCCATATGGATGGTCATAGCAATGTGGTTGCTGCTCATAATGATACTCATGCTGTCCATACTGCATGTGGTGATAATAGCCCTGCTGCGCATCACACGCATAACCGTCATAAGCATGCTGCCTTTGATCATTGATCCCACAGCATTGGTCATGCTGTCCATAATCTCTATGAGAATGCATGTCACAAAAATGTTCATGCTGCTGCCCAAATACATCTATTTGTTGTTGCCTACTACCAAAACCTTGGCCACATTGTTGCCCATAAACATGATGCCCAAGATTGCATGATGGCTGTCCAACATGACTACAATAGTGTCCTTGCATCCTAGGCTGACCATAAGTATGATGATTAGCAAGTCCACGGGCATAGGTATCGGCATGATGTCCGTAATAATCACTTGCTTGCCGCTCCTGCATTGCATAAGAATCTCCATATGCATGCTGCTGACTAATGTTGTATGAGCTACCATATACATGTCCATGATCATGACTTGCATAAGAACTATGTTGTTGCATAAAGGAGTGCTTGTAAGCGTAATCATGCTGCCCATGATAGCCATACTGCTGATCAAATCCATTGGAGTATGATCCACCCTCATGACAAGGTACATAGCCTAGGTGTTGCCCAAAGTCGTATTGTACAATACTTTGGTTATCAAAATTGCCCATAGCTTAGCACCGGCAACTGACCTATATTGTTTGCCACATCAGAGCATCAAAAGATCCCTAGTGCTACCACTGAAAATCAGATCTGCACACTGCTGTTTGCTATTGTATGTCGCTCACTCTATACAGCACAGTTCTTAAAAGTTAATCAAACTTATCATCCAATGATTTCTCCACTTAACATCTGCAAATCTGCAGCATTGGTGGCAGCAAACAAGCTCCCCAAGCTAAGCACTTGTTGGCTGAGCAATCAACATGCTTACCATGCAGGGATTGGATGCCATAGTACTTTCAGAGTATACACGTCAAGTTCCGCATCAAGATCAACAGTGGACTTGTCACAATAAATGCAAAGGGTGAGAATACAAGGTCCTCCATTTATTCATGAGCCTAGGCCTTCAAACTGCAATGTGCTGGACAACTCAGGGACACCTAAGAGGCCTACTGCTGATCACTTGAGCTGCTTGCCTGCCAAGATAGGTGCATTTGCCTCAATCTCACCTTTAGACCCTTCCAGGGTCGTTAAGACTTTGACTTGGTGACCATCTGTACCTGAAAATTGGCAAGTATCAGAAGTTGTAAAAGTTCTGTCCCTGAAGCACCAGACAGTAGTAAACCCTCTGCCCCCAAATCTGGCCAATGCTACTGCAGAAATCTATTCTTGCTTGAGTGCATAGGTAGGGTTACCAGTATCAGCTTGCTATTTGATGAACGTAAGCATTCAGGCTCTTACTTGATGTTACCCCTAATTACAACACGCTTTTATACACCTCTGACCATATAACTCTCAAGAATTGCAAAGCATCCCATACAAAATCCAATAAGCATAATAGGATGTCTCAAGGACCCCAAGCTTGCTCTTCCAGTTAAGAGAGCACCTGCTGAGACAATGGTGAGAATTATGCCCAGAATTATTTCAGTGACCTATTGATCTCAAAACTTGATGGTGAGCAAGTAGCCGCACTGCATCTCTGACCAACATGCCCAACACCACCAACTGTCATGAAAGGGTCTTCACACACCCTGCCCTAGAAATGCCTTACTGTTAGGCCTGTGCTTAATTATTCTTGCACCATGAAGGTCGAGCACCCTTTTGCTAAAGCTTCCACACAAGTCCAACCAAATAAGTAGGTTCTAACATTACTGAATCATAAGGTGAGTGGCTCCACAAAGATTCAATAGCAGTTCTTACTCCTCCTATGTTGCACAATCCTGTCCTTCAGCATAGCAGCAGATTTCCAGCCTATGAAACATAGCAACAGATTTCCAGCCCGCGTGTTGCTCAATGGTGGACAGCCTCTCACGAGGCAATCTGGGAGCTGTTCTGACTTTGAAAGAGTTATTTCCAGATCCTGATAGACTTCAGTTCATCCTTGCTGACTTAGGAGATAGCAAAGCTATTGATGAAATTTTTGCCAGCAATGCAATTGATGCAGTCATACACTTTGCTGCTGTTGCCTACCTTGGAGAAAGCATGGAAGAACCTCTGCGGCACTACAAGAACATTACAGCAAGCACGTTGATACTTCTGGAGTCATGCACTTTGCTGTTGTTGCAGAGCTGGGAGGTAGCAGCCGTCTTGGGATGCTTCAACCTGCAAGCACAACGCCTCCTTGGCTGGTTGAGTTGATTGCCTTCCATTTAAATCTGAAGGATAGTGCACTTTCTGGTCAGGAGATGTTCCTTCGATGCTCATGTGATTCTTGCTCTATATGTTTAGATCTGGTTTTTGACCCAGTGTCCCTCAGCTGTTGGCACATTTTCTGCAATAGTTGTGCTTGTTCTGCAGCTTCTGTTCCAACAGTAGAAGGGCTGAAATCAGCAGCTCAAACTGTGAAATGTCCACCATGCAGATAGGCAAGAGAATACAAGAATGCTGTTCATCTGTCAGAGCTGGGCTACTATTGGAGGTCCTAGTATGCCCGATATTGAGGAGGTAGAAGGCGAGGGCATGCGTGCTTGAGATGGCATCCAAGCTTGCTCGAAAGGCTTCGTGTCTTGCTTGGAAAGAGCTTACAATGGCCTCGTCTTTCGCTGGGAGAGATCTTTTGGCTTCAGCAACGTTTTGTCCGAACCTCCCCCCCCACCGCTTGAAAGTTCCCTCCTCGCATTGTACATCTTCCGAACCTGCCGTTGAAGCTGATGCTGCCTGACTCCAGAGAGAACATCAGAGAGTTTGCATTGAGGACCAGCTTGTATATACACGGCAATTGAGGCTCTTGCAGATGGTGGTGTAGCAGCTGGGCTGTCACAAGATCTGTCCCTTGCTCTTGCTTCTCAAACGGTTCTTAGGGCTGCAAAGATGGTGATGGAAACAAAGAAACATCCTGGACAGCTAAAAGATGAGGTTGCATCACTTGCAAGCACCACTATAGCTGGAATACAGGCACATCCTTCTTCAACAATGGTGGGCATGCGATAGAGTCAATAGCCCTTTGTGGTAGTGCTATAGCCCACAAAGATGAGCTTCCCGAACTTTGAGTCAAGCTTCATCCTCCACTTCTTGTCCACATGGATAAATGCATCACAACCAAAGATACAGAAGTAACACATGAAGGCCTTTTGACCAAGGGCAGCCTCGTAGGGAGTCATGTCTTGTATCAAGCGGTGGGCCATCTCTAGCATGGTTCCATCTACACGCTCCACCACACCATTCTCCAAAGCTAGGTTTAGATGGATATACTCCACCCGAATGTCATGATCCATGCAAAACTCACAAAAGAGATTAGAAGTAAACTTTTCACCATGTTCCCCTCACACACCACGAACGTCAGAAGTAGTCTATGTCTCCACAAATACCTTCCACTCACAGAAATGGGAGTACACCTCACTCTTGTATGCCATAAAATAAGGCCCCACAACAATTAAAGTCATCTACAATCAACATTAAATATTTGGCCTTCCCAAGGGAGGTCATGCCCAAACAGCCACAAAGTCGATGTGAACCAACTCGAGCGGAGTAGAAGCCATCCTAGTGGCAACTTGAGGATGTGGCTGCCTATGCTTCTTGCCCCTCAAACAACTAGGACACAAAGTGTGAATAGGAGGGAAGTCAAAAAGTGCCTCCACTATCTTCCAAGAAGCCCGTCGTATAGCATCAAAATTGAGATGACCATAACGAGTGTACCAAAGCAATCCAAGCTCGTGGAAAGACTTTGCGACTAAGGCTATGAGTGTGTAAATCCCACCCTCGTGGGATCTTGTCCAAAGAATGGCACTTGTAGAAGTATCCTCCACTGTCACTGCATCCTATGTAAATACCAAATGGGTACCAAACAGTGTAAGACCATGAACACACAATAGGTTAAAACCCAAATCCAATACATAGAGAACTTTGACTGAAGAAGACTACATGCCTAGCAACAAAGTAATAGTCCCCACTTTTTGAACAAGAACAATAGAGTTGTCACCAATGGTGATTGTGTCCCCTCTAGCACTCAGATCATGAAGCCAATCCTATCTGTAGGTCATGTAAGAAAAGGCCCCACTATCAATGAGGCAAGGCTTCTCCTAAGCGAGAAGCGAGAATTGTATCCTCCTTGAGAAATACATGCACAAAGACCGACGCTCTCGTCGCTAAGGCAACCATTAAAAACTTCAAATCCTTCTCATTTGGCTTCAAATGGGGGTACTTTTGCCAACACTTCTCTTCGTGATGAGTGCCCTTTCCACACTATGATCACTTGGGCTTCTTCTCCTCCTCATCCTTCTCATCCTCATGTCTCTTGTCCTTAGCATATGTCGTCTTCTTCTTTACTCCACTTATACTTGCAATAAATGCCTAGGTGGAGCCAAAATCACTAGCCCTAACCTCTGAGTCGCTCGTCATGCTCCAAGATAAGTGATGAAAGCTCCTCCCGTAAAAGTGTCTGATGGATCCTTGATGTAATAAGGCTAGTATAGAAAACACCGAACCAAGGAGATGACATTTGAGTCAAAAGGATCATAGCCATGTCTTTAGAGGATATCATCCGACCAAGAGAGACAAGCTCACCTTTAATGTCCTCCATCTTTATACTATGCTCCTTCATAGAGGAGAAATCATCAAGACTAAGCATCCGCAACTTCTTCTCAAGGGAAATATTATGGACAAACTTCTTGTGTTGATACAAAGAGAAAAGCTTCTTCCACAGTTTCACACTAGTCTTCAACCTACAAACATACACAAGGACAGAACCCTGCAAACTCATAAGGATAAAGAATCGGGCTTGAGAGTTGAGCCAATCCCACAAGGCTGCACAATCCATAAAAGTCCAATATGTTGAATCCTCCATAGAATGGGGAATGGAATCTAGAACAAGAGCCCAAAGATCAAGGGTGTCCAGTATGCACTCCAACCTATATGACTACAACAAATAGTTCGAACCATTGAGTTTGTCTTCTATGGGTGATGAAGGTAAAGAAAGACACTTGCACTAAGGTATCAAGTACATCATCTTTACTTCAGATAGAGCATTTTGAGATAGATAAATAGAAGGGGAACATGTGTAAATGGATGACTCCTCTCGTTGACTATAATCATGATAATCACATCTTCGCTCAAAAGAGTATGAAAAGAAGCTCCTCTTAATTCATCAAAGCTCGTGAATTGGTAAGACATCTTCGATCTTGCAATCACCTAAAAATCTGGATTTTGATGATCTAGGCTCCTCCTTTGCGATGAAAGCTTGCCCTTCTACAAGAAATCTCTAGGATGTTCCTCACTTAGGTAATGATACCATGTGAGAGTGCGCAACAAAGAGACAAGAACACGCACACACAAAGGAAGCAAAAGATGATAAAAGAATATTGCACTAACTGAAGAAGAATGGTGATACAGTGATGGATTGATCAATTCCTGCATCAGCCCAAAGCATCAATGGGGGCACTTGAACAAATTGATGACAATCGCAACACCAAGCACGAAGAGTCAGAGTGTCAAAATGTGTACTTAACCAAGGAAAACTGAAGACTGAAGAGTGTCTACCAAATTGGGGGGACTAGCTATAAATAGCAATCAATGCCCAAATCTGGTCAACCTACACTGAGAGGCCATAAATGCTGGCCAACCAGCAATGATGATGACAATGTCCAATAGGTATAGACAGCCTGTGGAAAGCAATAACATGCCTAGGAATGCACACAAGAAGCTAACAAATTTAAAAAATGCAACTAAACTACCAAAAAGCTTCTATGTCTTCATCGAACCCTAACAGGAGCTCACAACCAGGAGATGACAGGCCGATACAACTAACATAGACAAGCTAATATGTAAGGCCTTGAGGCAATCTTGCATGACACCCTTGGTCCAATGCCTTAGTTAATTTGGGATGGGAGCTTTTCGATAAATGCCAACGGAGTTAAATCAAGCTAGAAAATTAAAATTAATGTAGGCCTTGATTTTCCTTGCTCAACACCCCCTCTCAAGCCCAAAAGTTGTGTAAAGGAAGAAAGATCCATCAAGAAGATATCCATCACCCTTGTGACTGTGGTAGGCTCTTCACTCATAAAATGAGGGCAAAGTTACATTCTCTCTTATTAGGCACCTTTTTGGGCTTGAGAGGACATCTTTTTAAGCCTAAGAGGGGAGTGTGGAGCAAGTAAAATCAAGGCCTAAAATCAACTGAATTTCCTAGCCTATCCAAAAACAGCCCCAAAAGAATATTATACAAAACTATATTTTAAATTGTCTCGTAACACATGCCCCAAAATATGTGCATTTGGAATAAAACTTTTTCGCAAATGAGTGTCAGTATATTCTCTCATTAGGTGCCTTTTCAGGCTTGAGAGCAAATCTTTTTGGCCGAACAAGGGGACTTGAACAAGTAAAATTAACACCAAAAAATAATCTCAATTTCCTGATTACAGCCTTATTAAACTCCAAAAACAACCCCGAAAGAATATTATACAAAAATGATATTTTAAATTGTCTAGTATGACAAAAGGTAGGCTGTGCTTTCCTTCTTCATGTACCTTGTCTGCATTGTGCATGTACTTTGTCCATACTAAAACAGAATACTTTAACTCTTCATGTTAGATGGCTTCAAAGTCCTATAGGACTCTAATCTAATCATGAAAGAGTCGTTCGTTTGTGTGCAGTATTCATGTAAGGCCGTATAACCCACTCGTTTTGGGCTTCTGTCTGATCCATGGTTCCCAACTTTATCTGCAGAAAGCTAATATGGTTAGTGTCTGTGCATTGCTCTGGTACAAACAAAGCAAAAAGGAAACAAAAAGACAGTGTAGACCTGACAGTAACTTCCAGTCACTAAAATACAGTATTATAATCCATTCAAGAAGTTTTAAAATCAAATTCAGATGTACTTTTACCTTCCAGAAGAAGGTATAATGTGATATGTAAAACTAAAGGTATTTCACAAAAATTAGTGTGCCTATATAAGATCAATTTAGCAAAAACCCCAATCAAGCATGTGTTGTTTTGTACACTCGGTGAAGCTTATATTAACCAGCCTGAGATATGACCCTCTGATGAACTAATCCAAACAATCATCTCCAGAAAAGAATGCACAACTTCAATATATTTCATATCAATACCTAGAAGACTATTGACAGTTTTGTCACCAATGCATAATTACGAGGGCCCTCACTGTCCCAAAACATCCCCCCCAAAAGGCATCCCCATTTGTGGGGCCCTTGCATTATTGTTGGTTGTCATCACTTGGATTTCCCTAGTGTGTGCATGTGTGCATATGCATGCATGCACACATGCACGGGCACATGGTGCTTGTGTGGGTGGGCACACAAGCGCATGCATGTCTACATGAGGTGTGTATGCATGTGCCTGCATGCGTGTGCACATGTGCTTTGCGTTCATGCATGTGTTTTATTCCCCATGTCTACCCCTGACAGCATGCCATCCATCATCCCTGCAGGTACAGTGAAACTGGTATAGGAATCTCATTGCCTACAGTTCTTTGCCAGCCATTGCCAACCTCATTTCATAACTACTCTCAGTCCCCATATTCAATCCCTTTCTCAGCCCATATTGCACCACATCAGCCACATGTCAGTCTCTGATTGAAGCCCATTGCAGCACATTCTCAGCCCTTGATCTCAAACTATTCTCGGCACATTTCAGCTATCATCAGCTCATGCATAGCCATTGCTTGAATTCCACACCCTGGAGCCTATCCCCTTGCTTAGGCAAACATAACGCTTAAAATATCAAAGTGAAGCACTCACTGCCTATGATCCAGGCCCCCAAATGAGAAGCCATGATGGGCACTCCACATTGGCTAGTTTCCCAATTTAGACACTGGAAAGGGTCTAACCTTGAAAACCAGATGGTTATGAGATGGCCATCTAAACGGTTATCTGAAGGAGCAAATCTATGTCGAGTAGCCACCTAGGTTTTATTCTACTGACAAGAAAAATAAGGTCTTTTGCTTGTGGAAAGCTCTTTATGGGCTAAAGCAAGCACCGCAGTCTTAGTTCCAAAGGATGGATGAGTTCCTTCAAACTCACGGATACCATTCATGGCAATCTCCCTTGCTTGCTTAGCTTGTTTAGCTTGCTATCCACACATCTTTTTTCGCCTATCCACATATCCACTATATCTGCTTCATTCACTCTTAGCCTATTTCCTTCATCATCCACGCCCAATAGTGGTTGGGATAGGTTGGTTTGTTTTGTGAAGATCTTGGGATTGGGCATCCCTTTATCTCCCCTTGGGACATTGTTACTTAATCCGAACACTTATTTGAAACCCTCACTTAATGATAAATCTTTTGATTAATAAAACAAATCTCCTAGAAAAAAAAAACAAAACAAAAAAAATAGATAGTCCATTGTGTTTCCATCCACCTTTGCACGACTCAGTAGGCCACTAGGAAACCAATGCTTTGTCCTCTCTAGGTTAAACACTTGGGCTTTGGTAAAATAACCATCACCTTTGTTGGCCGATGCTTTGTCCTCTCTAGGTTAAACACTTGGGCTTTGGTAAAATAACCATCACCTTCGTAGTCTTGGTAGGTCACTGGCCAGCCGATGTGCACCCTTTGCCCAATGTCCTAGCTACTTTGGGGTGGGATGCATTTGGGAATAGAAAAGAAAAAAGGCTTGGGCTTGTTTGCAATTCCTTTCCGGTTCCAGTTTTGGGCTTAAGAGAGGGTGTTGAGCTAAATTACCATTAGCTTTAATTAAACAACCCCAAAACTCAAGTGAATTAATAAATTTTGACCCCTTTTTTAAAAACCAAGAACAGTTCAAGAGAGTTTCAATGTCCCACAAGTAAAATCCTAATTTGGGAGACCCCAAAGTCTCTATAAATAGACAGCCTACCCTCCCATTAAGTCAATCTCGCTTTTCTAGGTTTTACGCTCTCCAGCTTTGCTGCCCACACCCCCTTCAAGGAGGACATCTCAATGGAGGCTGCCTGACATTGTCTATATCCATCCAACACCTATTTCCAACCTTCACAACACAGTCTACACCATCTACAGCTGTTGTCCAACCTCGACAACTACTGCTAACCACACCCCCTAATGTCACTAGCTGCCATGTGGCAAAAACTGTTGTGTTTGCACCTATAGGTTGCCACCCTACCCTATTGACAGTAACAATTGGTGCATTTTGACCAATTGACTACCGTATAGCATGCCATGTCATCACCTACTGCAATGCTGATAGTTTTCTCTCCTCTCTGTGCATCCACCACTAATCCCAAGCATCATCCTTTGCTGCATTTGCTACTATTTGACGTCTTGGAGACTACCTTGCTGTGATTCATGATCCGTCAAGAGTACGACATAGTCTCCAGCTCATTATCTCTAGCTTGTTCCTCGAGACACAAGAGTTCAGGGTACAATACTCACTCACTGCATAGTCGGTTTGCTGGATAAGCATCGTATTATTCACATTCATTCATTTATGATCTTCACTATGTTCCTTGTCTCTACGTTACCCTGACCCTAACTACGTTCTATGGAGTTTATGCTTTGTCATATGCTTTCATTTGCGTTTTTGTGTTAGTGTATTTCCTTACAGGTCTTTGGACCATCTTTTTATTCTCCCGACAAGAGCACAAATTACTCAATAGGACAAAAACTGATTGAAAACCCTCACTTAAAGTAAATCTACTTAAATCAATCGAAAGCCCTCCAAAAAAAAAAAGCAAGCAAACAAACAAACAAATCAACCAACCAAAAGAAAAAACATAAAAAAAGAAACAAAGTCCATTGTCGTTTCATCCACTATTGAACATCCAAGTAGGCAATTGGGCAACCAATGAGTACCCTTTGTCCGATGCCTTGCTCTCTCTAGGGTGATCACTTGGACTCCCTTGGTAAGATAACCATCACCTCTATGGTCTTGGTAGGCCATTGGATAGCTAACGTACACCTTTTGCTTGATGTCGTAGCTGCCCTTAGGTGGGACGCCTTGAGAAAAGAAAATAAAATTTGGGCTTGGACTTGTACAATCCCTTTCTAATTCTAGCTTTGGGCATGAGAGGGGGTGTTAAGATAAAAATGCATAAACTTTATTAAAACAGTCCCAAAACTCAATTAATTAATGAATTAAACCTTTTATTAATAAGAAATGTGTTCCTAGAGAGTGTCTATGTCCCATAAGCACAAACCCTAATTAGGAGGATCCAAAATTTCTATAAATAGGCATGCTGCCCTCCACTTAGCCACAATCTCTGCAAGAGTCACCAACCTCTACAAGCTATGTTTTGCATATCAAATTACTTCCAAGCATCTAACCTCAATTTTCTCCAATCACCATCATTCAAAGAGTAGGCAACATGCTGCATTTTCAGCAAATTGCTGTCACCTACATCATTCTGCCCTTCTTCTATCAATTGTCCATCCTCTAGAACTGGCTGTTGATTTTCCGGATCCATATAGAGTATAGACACTTTCTATCTTATGCTCTCTACCGTGATCCTTCAAAGACATGGGCGTTCAAGGTTTTGTATTCACACTACAGAGTGTGTCTACTCCATTGAGCACTGTATTCATTCATTCATTCATCTTCAGTATTCATTGTCTCTAAGTTACCCTAACCCTTCAGAGTTCTATTATCAATCTATGCCTTGTCATATGATTGTTTTCTCTTCCATGTTCAAGTATTTCTTTAAAGTCTCCACATAGTATTTCCCCTGAAAATAACTAGTATGATGAGGAGTGCCAAGATATATGAGCCATATTAGATCACGAGGTCTCACTTGGAATTTATACACACAAAAAAGCAAGAACTCCTTTGATGCCTAGTGCATAAGAAGCAGCATAGCTATTTGGCTACACTTGAGATGGAATTCACAATTCATGCATATAGTCATCATGTCCCTAATCATTTTTCATGAGCAATATCAAGCCCCCTACGTATAATATGCTTAACAATCTAGATTTCACATATATGTATATATGTATGTATGTATGGCCACCATAGTGTCAACATCAAAAAACTTCCTAGAACTAACTTGTCCATATTACTACAATTAATAATACTTAGGAAGTAGACTTGAGAGAAACATAATCTCAGTTTCAAAGCAATACTCACTTCTAACACCTTCTACTATTAATATGATTTCGCTAGTGTTCTTCTTCACAAAAACAAGTAGATTCCATACCTGGTAAAGTCGAAGTTCAAATCTAGGCCCTATTTCCTTCAATTCTATTGACTTCACACCTCCTCGCTTCTCATAAGTATGGTGCCTGCAAAATGAAGTGCATCATGTCCACAATTATAGGAGGGGGAAAACACTTAAAATAAGCAAAGTTAGCTATCTAAAAGGAGAGAATCGGTGACATGCAACAACTACACATTAAAAAGGCCACTTATATTCAACAGTCCAAATGAAGCATGGACTTGGACACTCATAAGTGGAATAGTGTAAATCAAACAAGGAAGATAATCTCTCTTAAGCAATATTCAAAAGTGAAAAAGCATGTCTCATTGATGATTAGCCTCCTTCATGTCCAAACAATTCCATATACCACGGTTTTGAAATTGTGTTCCTATGAGCATTCAACTAAGTTTGTAATTACAGATATATACACACTAGCCTAGTTATTCACTTTAGCAAGAACCAAATAAAAAATGAGATAGATTGCAAGTTTATGACACACATGCACATACCCGCACAAAATTAATGTCCGTATTTCTCACATTCAAAGAAAATATAGTTTTGATCAATCAACAAAAATGTGTTTGATTGCAAGATTACAATGCATCTCACCTGCAGCTAAACAAAAGCCAAATGTCATGTAGAAATTATTGCAAGGTGGAAGAAATCTTGCCGTCTTTGTCAAACACTCGACAACTACTCCAATAGCAACATGACCTCTCAAAGTCATCCTTGCAAAAGATTTCAGAAAAGACAGGCACAAAAATGATTTTGCAAGTTTCATATGAGTTTTGTAAAATGGGTTCATTTAAGATGAAAATGATTAAAATCATATCTATTAGTTCTCTATGTTTTGCTCGTGGTTGTACACTCTGTGGTTTTTCTTTTGCAAATCTTAGCATATCTCCACAAACCTCCCAATTGCTTATACATTCAAGTCTATAATAGAACAACTTAGCACTATGAGCAAGTGCCCATCACTGTTGGGATATAAAGGCCCGGTAACCTCCGTGTATAGTTGAAACCAATCTTCCTCCTCGAATAGGGTGGTAAATCACTGATTACAACTTAGTTACAACAACAAACAATAAATGTGAATCTGAAAATGTAAATTTACCTAGTGATCTTGAATAATGCACACCCGATTGGCCCCAAAATTGGTGCCCCTTTCGGTATTTCTTTAGCTTTATTGAAGAAAAAGTTGACTTACAATGGAATTCTCCCAATCCCTTTCGGTATTTCAACTCCCCTTGCTGTCCAAAGTGACCAACAAGTCTTCAATCTATTTTGCCCCTTGATTCGGGACTCAATTGGCCTTCACCTACTTCATAGACAATGAAAATGCCCCAAATTCAATGGCTGGCTAGTCCTCCACCTAAATTCAGCTGAAATTCACCTTCAGTCTTGTTGAATCCAAGTCTTGGAGCTTCCAATTTTTGGCACGCTTCCCAAGGCTGCTAGTAAACCCTAATTTCTGCTGTAAATTAGGTTTTACAGCAGAGAAATTTGCAATTTCTCAGCCTCCAAGGGTCCAAATGCTGAGATCTTCGGAGCAAGGCTGTGAAATGGTTGGGAGATGAGAGGGAAAGCTACAGAGAGAGAAAATTCAGAGTTTTGTCGCGAAGAATGACTGAAAATCAATCAAGTGCAGCTGCTGCCCCGCCACAACAGCATGTAGACGCAAAGAACTGAAGAAAATCAGTCATTTACTGTTGCTGCCCTACCTCAACAGCCTGTAGATGCTATCTCCTGCTATCGATTGGTCTTCTTTTGCCCCTGGTTGCCTCAAAAGGTCCTCCAATGGTTACAAATCAAACCAGAAACCTCCCTCCCTGTCTCTTGCAAGCTGAATTTATAGAACTGCCTCTCTCCAGCCTCTGAAGACGTTTTTCAATCTTGCATGGGCATTTTTCACAAGTGGCAACCTTTCCAAATGGTTTTTTCAGCATTTTCCATAATTAAAAATTAATTTTCAGCCTTAAAATACTGAAAATTAATCTAATAATTATTTCGGGGCCTTGAAAAATAATCTGACTGGTCAATAATTAAATTGGCTAGGCAACTTCCATTCCCGAGTGTCTCTACGCCATCTTTGACCATCAGATTGGCATTAGGAACCATTAAACGCCACTTCTCTAGTGTCACCAACTGACACTTATGGCCAAATGGATGACCTAGGCCAACAACTGCCACCAAATACCACAAGTACCTGTGCGGCATAACTTATAGCAACTTTTGCCTTTGACATCCCGTGATTTCTTTGAATCTCGGGCTTGTAAATTTACTTTAACCCCAATTGCACCTCACATGTGCATCATTTACTTAATCATGTGATTAAAAATTAATCCACATGTTAAGTGAGATTTCAAAGATACATGTCCTCAAGACAATAGTACACACACATTGTACATGTGAACGCACCCTTTACGTGTCCTAAGTATAAATGCATTATATTCTTTGTGCACCAACACATTGTTGGTACACTCTAATCGACTTGTACCTTTCACTCTGCTCTGACTCTCTTCAGCCGTCACACTCTCACGCTCACTCCTGCTCGATCTCCATCTCTCTCAGTTGTGCCCCTCTTAGCTCCAACAACTGGTATCAGAGATTAAGACTCTGTGCGCTTCTGAGATCAAGAGGCAGTCGAGTGACTGCGGAACAAAGCCAATGTCCAATGACTAGACTCGCTGACAAGCTCTATGGTTCCAACAGGCGCACATGGAGGGACCAAACAGCAGTCGCAGGGGAGTGGCAGGCAAACGACCTTCAGACTGGCGAACGACTTATTGCAATTGACGACCGCGTGATGGTTTTCTTCAGGTAGACGACTGGGCGACAGGCGAATGATGGGCGACTGGCGGACATCGGAGCGACAGGCGAATGATGGGCGACTGGCGGGCAACAGGCAGGCGACGACTTCATCGTGACAGGCAGGCGTCGATCAACCAGTGGTTCGCGTCAGGGTCACACGACGATCGACGACCTTCTGTCAATCTCTCAAATTTAAAAAATTTCTTTTAATTTTTCAATTACTCTCCTTTTTTTTCACGGGAGTTCACACGCTAGAAGCACAGATCACAGATCTGTGAGGATTCAAGCCAGAAATTTGGGGCTTTTCCCAGATTTGACATCGTTCATGCCTATCAATAACTTTCGAGTCAAAAATTGCAGACATTGCGAGCGCTGACCCAAATTAAATTGGGGATTTTATCAATTTTGTCGAAATTTTACTTGAATTTCCTAATATTAGATCCCAAAAATTTGGGGTTTTTCATGTATTGGCAAAGTTTTGCTCAGTCAAATCAGATTGACTGACATTTATGCAATTTTGGACTTAAACTTTTGGGAATTTATGTAGAATTTGGTAAATTTTGCATCTTTTGTCCGTTTGGTGGTTGGTTCATGTACAAACAGCAGAGATTTATTTCTCGTTGAGAAAGCACAGCGGTGCATTTTGCTGGTTCAGCTTGTACTTTTGCAGATTAGTGCATTTACTCCTGTGTCCGTCATAAAATGGCTGCAACTTCTTCCAGTTCAGACATCAAGAGTTTGATGGAGATTAAACGGTTTGATGGTCATGGATTTGACCTTTGGAAAGACCATATGCAAGGCATTTTGTTCCTAAAGGATTGTGAGGACGCTTCGCAAGAAGATAAACCCGCACTAATGTTTAATGCAGATTGGGCTAGAGTGAATAAAAAAGCTCTGGCTTGCATAAAGATGGGTGTCATTGATGACATTCTGACAAACATTAAGGGTTTAGATACACGTTATGCAATATGGGAGAAGCTGAAAACTACTTATGACATCACCACACCTGTTAATCAGGTGCATTTAATGCGCAAATTGGTGAATATGCGACTGGATGAGTCAAAGCCTACAGCTGAGCACTTAAGTGCATTTATAGGGATTCTAAATCAGCTCAAAGATGCAAATTTGGACTTTGATGATAAGATGAGGGTGATCTTTTTTATCATGATACTGCCTAACTCTTGGGAGACCTTGGTGGTTTTACTCAGCAATAGCCCCAACCTCTCATATGATGGGGTCAGGGGTTCTATCTTGAATGAAGAAAGTAGACGTACGTCTAGTGGAGAAGGCAGCAAATCAGCTTATAATGTAAGAGGCAGGGCTGAAAAGAAAAATGCAAATGCAGGACACACAAACAGAAGCAAGAGCAAAGGAACGGATAAGAGTAACATTACTTGCTATCACCTTGGTCGAAAGGGCCACAAGAAACCTGATTGCAAGTATTACAAGATGGAACAAGAGAAAAAGAAAAATACAGGAGATTAAAAGAAGAAGGAAGAAAAGACAAATGCATCGGGGAAAACCAAAGGCAAAGAAAAGGCCAATGTGGCCTCTAGTGTGGTCATAGAGAAGCTTTCACATACAAAGGCTGATGTATTATGTGCAGTTGATTATGATGCCCTTGTATGTCACATGCAGGTTACCAAGACTGATGTGATGGATGTACTCTTGTCAATTGATGATGGTGTCACTCAGACTTGGATTGTCGACTCTAGAGTCTCTTTCCATGTAACTCCTTGCTTGGAGTGTTTTGCTATGTTCAATGCAAGCAGTTATGCAAAGGTGTATCTTGGAAACAACCATGCCTGCACCATTGATGGGATTGGAACATTACACTTGTCTTTAGACAATGGTCAAGAGCTTGTGTTGAAAGATGTCAAATATGTGCTTGGCATTAAAAAGAGTTTACTATTTGTTGGTCAGCTTGACTTGCATGGCTACACCACACTGTTTGGTTGTGTGGTTTGTGGAAAGTGAAAAAGAGTTCCATGTTGATTGCAAAAGGAACCAAAAAGGCCACTTTGTATTGTTTGCACTACAAAGCCTTGAATAGCAAGTTTCTTGTAGTTGCTGAAATTTGCAGCCACTTGGAGTTATGGCATAAGAGATTAGGCCATATGAGCCAAAAAGGACTTGATATCCTTACCTCTTTGAAGAGGGTTGATGAAAAAGGCTCTAAGCTTGATTTTTGTAATGAGTGTTTGTTTGGAAAGCAAATAAAATTTTCCTTTTACTCTGGTGTCTCACATAAGTCCAATGTCTTGGACGTAGTGCATTCTAATGTATGTAATATGCCCGTGAAATCGTTGGGTGGTGCTGCATATTTTGTCTCCTTTATTGATGACTGTTCCAAGAAGATTTGGATGTACTTGCTGAAACAGAAAAGTGAAGCGTTTGTTGTTTTTAAAACTTTTCATGCATTTGTGACCACTAAGACACATAGAAAGCTGAAATGCTTGAGAACTAATAGTGGGGGTGAGTTCACATCGACTGAATTCAAGTCATTTTGTGACTTGCATGGTATTAAGAGGGAGCTTACTGCCCCTTACAGCCCTTATTTAAAGGGGGTGGCTGAAAGATATAACAAGACTTTATGTGAAAGAGTGTGGTGCATGCTGTCCACTGCTAATCTCCCTCATGCATTTTGGGGAGAGGCACTCAAAACCACGGTTCACATTTGCAACCGCTCTCCAAACAGGTCCTTAAATAATGGCATCCCTAAGAAGGTTTGGTCTGGAAAAATCAGCCTCATATGACCATTTACGCATATTTGGTTGTGATGCTTTTGTGCATGTTAGGAATGAGCTGAGAAATAAACTTACCCAAATTCCACCAAAGGCATTTTCATGGGCTATGGTGATAAGGGTGAATTTGGCTACAAAGTGTGGTTACCTCAGTCAAAGAAAATTATTCGCAGCTGTAATGTTGTGTTCAATGAGGCAAAATTGCTAAAAGTCACTTTAGCCTCTAATGAAGATCTAAAAAATATGAAATTTCAGAGTTTGCAGCTACCCATTACTTCAGAAAATGAGCCGCAAGGTGCTGTACCACAAGCTGAAACTAATGATCAGCCGGTTATTTTAGACCCAGATGATGATGGATAGCAAATAGAAGCACAAGGAGGTCATGGACAACAAGATAGGCTTGCTGATTATGAAAATGCAGGTGTTGGAAATGAAAATGAACATGCTGTACAGCATGAATAGCATGCTGAAAATGGCTTACAGCAGCCAATAAATACTGAAAATAATATACCTCCAAATGTAGACCCAATTCCTGAAAATGTTGATCATTGGGTACGCAGGTCTACACGCGTAAGAAGGCAACCACATAGGTTTCACCCCTCCTTGCACTATGTGAGCCTCTTACATACAAAGAGGCCAAGTCATGTGAAATCAGTAATAAGTGGGAGCCAGCTATGCAGAAAGAAATTAAATCTCTATATGCAAATGATACTTGGGATCTTGTGTCACTACCCAAGGGAAGGAAGCCACTTCCAAACAAATGGATGTACAAAGTAAAGACAGCTGATGGAAAACCCAAGTATATGGCAAGGCTAGTTACCAAAGGTTATGCACAAAAGGAAGGGATTGACTTCCAAGAGGTCTTCTCACCTATTGTGAAGATGACCACTGTACATGTGCTTTTTGCTCTTACTACTGTTTTGGATTTAGAGCTATATCAAATGGATGTAAAAACAGCTTTTTTCCATGGCCACATTGATGAGGAAATCTACATGAAACAGCCCAAGGGCTTTGTAGTTCCTGGAAAAGAGCAGATGGTGTGTAAGCTAAAATGCAGCTTGTATAGGCTGAAGTAAGCACCACAGCAGTGGTACAAAAAGTTTGACACTTTTATGCTATCTCATGAGTTTACACACAACCATGCAAATCATTGCTTGTACATGAAAAAGGATACAGATGGCAGCCCCATCATACTTGTTTTGTATGTGGATGATATGTTACTAGCTAGGAAAAGAAAGACTAGCTTGGATGCTCTCAAAAATCAGCTAAAATCAGCTTTCTCCATGAAAGATTTGGGGAATGCAGAGCATATTTTGGACATGAGGATTCGTAGAGATAGAATGCAGAAATTGATGTTTTTATCTCAAGTAAAGTACATTGAAAAGGTACTTGACAAATTTAGCATGGCTGAAGCTAAGCCTTTTGGGATACCCTTACCTCCTTATCTCAAGCTTAGCAAAGAAAACAGCCCGAAAGATGACGTGGAAGCAAATGCTATGAAGGGAGTTCCTTATGCATCAACTTGTCGCTCTCTTATGTATGCTATGGTTGCTACTCGTCCTGACATTGCTCATGCAGTGGGAGTTATTAGCAGGTTTATGTCAAATCCTAGCAAAGCACATTGGGAGGCTGTCTATTTGCTATGGGCAGAGTGCACTTAGTTTGCAAGGTTGTGATGCAGACATGGCAGGTGACTTGGACACTCGTCCACCAACGGGTATGTCTTTACAATTGCTAGTGGGGTTGTTTTTTGGTATTCTAGGTTGCAGAACATTGTTGCACTGAGTACCATTGAAGCTGATTACATATCAGCTACTACTGAAGCTTCTAAGGAAGCTATATGGTTGAGCAGACTTGCAGATGATCTCGGCATATCTATGGGTACTGCAATTTTGGGATGTGATAGCCAGAGTGTTGTGTATCTAGCTAAGAATGCCATGTATCATTCATGCACAAAGCATATAGATGTGTGATATCACTTCATCAGACAGATTCTGGAAGATGGTCAAATCACATTGACCAAGATTAAAACACAAGATAACCCTGCAGATGTTCTCACTAAAAGTCTAAGCAAAGCTCAGCACGAACATTGCATTCGACTAGTGGGAGTTGGTTCGCTAGAGGTTCATATCGGACCTTAAGTGGGAGGTTGTTGTTGGAGCTAAGAGGGGCACAATTGAGAGAGATGGAGATCGAGCAAGAGTGAGCGTGAGAGTGTGACGGCTGAAGAGAGTCAGAGCAGAGTGAAAGGTACGAGTCAATTAGAGTGTACCAACAATGTGTTGGTACACAAAGAATAAGATGTATTTATAATTAGGGCACGTAAAGGGTGCGTTCACATGTACAATGTGCGTGTACTATACACGGAGGTTACCGGGCCTTTATATCCCAGCAATCACCATTGTTAAACTCAAAAAGTGCATTATATATTAAACCTTCATTAGCTCACTGAATAGCCCCAAAACTCCAATGCACTTAATGTGCTTCAATGACCCATATGCAAACCCATACACTTTTGGTTGGTTTCATCTCTATAACTAAGAGAGTGTGTTGGGTCACTTGCATCCCTTTGCTATCCTGATTCTCCAGTCTTCAAACTCCAATCATATGGTGGCTGCCTACTTAATTGGTTTCCGCCTGTTAACGCCTTCATTCAGCCCCTTTGCAACTGCTTCAGCCCCTACCTGAAGTTTCCAACTTCTTCCCTGATCTATACAGACATCCAAACAGCTGTGTTTTCATTAGAGCAGGCTGCCCTGCTGCTGTTCATCCCAGAAAGGACTCCTATACAGCTGCGTTTTGTTCTAGCAGACCACCCTGCTGTTGTCCAGCATGCAGAGGCTCATTCTGCTGCTGTGTTTCATTTCCAGCAACATTATTCAGCATTCAAAGACTGTAGTTAGGCTGCACACTGCTGTGTTTAGCTTCTCTGGCCACAGAGACCTGCTGTGCTTTGGTTTCAAGCCTGTTGCCCTGCCGTTCACACACCCTCCTCTACCTCAACACAGTGATTGCTGCACTAGGGGTCCATTACTAGAGGAGACCCTCCTCCCTCAGCCTGCTCCCACGAGAGCTATTGGCAGTTCGACTGCTCTACCCTTGAGCATTTCATTTGTTCATTCATTATTATTCATTCATTCATTATTCAGCACTTATTCATTCGTTCAATTTATCATAATTCTTCAATTTAGTGTTCTGCATTACTGCCTTTGTTCACAGTGTTTCAATCACTGGTATACATACTATGTTTCCTTTTGTAAACCCTAGCATATTTCCACATGGTAACAGAGCTGGTGGTCTTCTAAAGAGTATCCTGAGGCTATTGTGGACTAGGACTATTTGCTTTGTTCATGTTGTGGGTGTGGAGCTTCTGAATGCGACCAGCATCTAAGGCGGGTATACCTCAATGGAGGTCAAACAGATAGAGAGAGACCCCCACACAGTTCTTGCAAGTACGCAAACTAAATGGATAATGTCATGAGGACATGTATTTTGAAACCTCACTTAACATGTGGATTAGTTTTTAATCACATGGTTAAGTAAATGTTGCACATGTGAGGTGTAACTAGGATTAGAGTAAATTTACAAGCCCGGACCTGAGGAAATCACAAGATGTCAAAGGCTAAAATGCTATAGCTGCATAGGTACTTGGTGATATTTGGTGCCAACTATTGACCTAGGTCATTCATTTGGCCATAAGTGACAGTTGGTGACACTGGAGAAATGGTGTTTAATAGTACTTAACGTCAATCTAATGGTCGAAGATGGCACAGAGACACTCAAGAATAGAAGTTGTCTAGCCAATTGAATTATTGGCTAATCAAATAATTTTTCTGGGCACCGAAATAATTATTAGATTAATTTTCAATATTTAAAGACTAAAAATTAATATTTAATTGTGGATAATACTTTAAAAAACATTTGGGAAGGCTGCCACTTGTCAAATATGTCCATATAAGACTATAAAACATCTTTAGAGGCTAGGGAGAGGCATTTTAGTGCATTCAACCTGCAAGAGAAAGGGAGAACATGTTGTTGGTTCGATCTGCAGCCATTGGAGGATCTTTTGAGGCAGCCACGGGCAAGAGGGGACCAATCTGCAGAAGGCAATAGCATCTGCAGACTGTTGAGACAAGGCAACAATAATAGATGACTCATTTTCTTCAGTTCTTCACGAAGAAAGTCTGAATTTTCTCTCTCCTTGGCATTCCCTCACATCTCTGAGCCTTTCTACAACCTTGAATTTTCGCACTCCTCGGCATTCCCTCACATCTCCCAGCCTTGCTCTAAAGATTACAGCATTGAGATCACCGAAGGCTGAGAAATTTCAGATTTCTCTAATGTAAACCCTAATTTGCAACAAAAATTGGTACTTAGCAATGGCCTCGGGAAGCGTGCAAGAAATTGGAAACTCCAAGACTTGAATTCAATAAGGCTAAAGCTAATTTCAATCAAGTTCAAGTGGAGGGACTAGCAAATCAATGAATTTGGGATATTTTCCATCTCCATCAAAGTGGATGAAGGCCAATTGAATGCCCGAATCAAGGGGCAAATCAGATTGAAGACTTGCTGGTCATTTTGGATAGCAAGGGGTGTTGGAATCCGAAAGGGATTGGGAAAATCCCATTGCACATCAACTTCTTCTTCAATTAAGTTAAAAGAAAGACCGAAAGAGGCACCAATTTTGGGGCCAACAAGGTGTCCAATCTCTAATCATTAAAGTGGTAAAGTGTGCACTTTCAATTTATGTGAATTTTATGCTTGCCGTAAGAGGGCTAACTCTCAAACATCCAAAGGCACCACTCTTGGATCTCAAACTAACACACGTATGTTTCCAACCAACAAGTATTTCCCTTGTAGCTATCATCAAAATAGACTTATACCTCATTATAGCACTTGATGATAGCTTGAGAATCCATCTAGGTATTTGGATAGACTTACACTTATAGTGATTTGCATCGCTATAGCCTAAGAATCCATCTAGGAAGCTGTAATTTTCCTTGTCTATCATAGCATGCTCCATATATGGCAACGAATAATGGTCTCTCTTGGTGGCTACATTCACTTTTTTGTGCATACTTTGACTTTGCTATTTGTCCTTGAGTACACTACAATGGTTAATACTAGTCTATATACTCAATGTTATAGATGAAATCAGAATTTAAGAGTTTATCCAACTTATAGCAAATAGCGCCACATCCCATTGTTCTTTGTTGATAACTAGCCAACCATCCTCTTGGGCTACAAAGAAGGTTCCTACACAGACTCCACCGAGTGTGCCTTCTGCCTCCAAGGGCATACTCACCGGTAAGAACTAAGCTGCCCACACCTCTAATGGCTGCATTGGCTCTCTCAAGGGAGGACTAGCCAACCCTGTGGGATTGTTGCATCAATCTCCCTTCTCTTGGGATCTCGCCTCTACCCCTCTCCAACATCCTACAACATGGTGTTAAGCCTTCCAACCTGCCATCTTGTAGAAATCTCTCCAAACCATGATAGAGTGGGCAAGGCTAGCCTCCCCAACAACCTACTGAATATGACAGCCCTCTCTTAGATACAACTTGTCACAATCTCTGATCCATGGGTTCCAAACGACTAGTTGTTGATCAATCTCCTCCTAGTATGCTAGGGGCTACTACTCCAAGGCCTTACACAAAGATTGCAAGACATGTATCAAGTTGCAAAGAAAGGATGATCTAGGTGGCATGGTCTGTGTCATAGTGACGATCCATCTCAAGGATAGTCTCCACTTCCCACCTAGCCAAGGTTTGTACTCTTGAAAGCCCTCTTGGAGAACTTTCCATGTCTATCCACCTAGAGCAAGCCCTCGAACCACTAGCTTACCCAACAGGGCCTAAATACTTTGGATCAATGATCCCAAAGCCCCTCATGGGACAATTACGGATGATGGTCTCCTAAGACACCTTGGCCCAGAAATCCCTACACCATCTCACCCATGGGAAATTTGGCCCCACGTGGCATAGCTAAACCTTGAATAATGAAAAGAAACATGCTATGTACCAAATCATCCCAAAAGGAGCCTGGCTGATTGACCACTAGGGCCTTGACCAACAAGGAGATGCAAACCATGCTCAAGTAAGTCAGCTTCTACGAAATGGAGTCAAGCATCAGCATAAACTCCTACATTGTTGCTATGTCAAGTCCCACCTAAAAGCAAAGGTACTTGACGTTGTGACCCCCCCCCCCCCCAAAATAAAACCTTCCAAAACCCAAGTAGATGCCCTACTCGGTGCTAGCATTTGGATGTGTAAGAAAATGAACCAACTTCCTCTGGTTGATTTTCGCACCTGTTGCCATGTAGAACACCTCTAGTGTCATTCTATCTCTCCAATGACACTCTATGGCCTCGAAGAACAAAAGTACATTGTCCAGGATGCTCCTACCCTGGATGAAGCCTATTTGTGTATCATCTAGGAGAATGGGGTCGAGTTGGCTGCCAATCATCCTTGCTAGTGCCTTACAAGCAACTAACAACAGGGTGATCGACCATTACTGGGAAAGCTCCAAGCAATCTCCCCCTTTGGGGAGGAGACTAACTAGGCTTGCTAACATGCTGCCTAGCATTCATCCACAACTAAGGGGCCATCTTGTGACTGGAAGGCCTAGAAAAGCTCCTCCTCAGTGAATGGCGAAAGGAGAATCATCCTATCTCGACTATCACAAGGGATGGGATAAGTCAATGGCTAGTCCCATCACACCCTCAAGACATGATCGAGCTCTTCATAGTATTCATGAATAGCTCTGGTCTCTCAAAGTGCACTGCTAGTGCACCTAGAAGAACTCCCTACACAGTGTTCCTTTCCATGCCCAAAATGTCATTGAGATGTAGATAAAAAAAACTCTATCCTCTTGTCCTCTAGGCTCATGAGAGCCATCTACGCCCACAACACCTAGGTGTGGAGGACAAGATTCCAAAAGACTCATATAGCAACCTTTGTATGACTCCAAAGCCCCATCAAAAGAACCCTCTTCTCCTCCCGACACTATTGTCCAGCTTGGAGGGCTGTCTCTTGACAAATCCTGCTCAACTCTCCCAAGGTCGTTGCTACCACCTCTACAATCCCTCCATCTTGCATCCAATCCCTAGTCCAGAGTTGTACAATATATCTCCTCACTTGCTCATGCACATAGGTCAAGTCTGGGATATGGCATGAGCATGGATCAAGGGCTGAAGCAAGGGTATCTAATGTCAGGAACACCAAAGCGTGATCTAATAGGGTGGTCCCTGCCAGCTGACCCACCTACCCTCCTGTGCACAACCCCTCCCTCACATAAAACATGTCCAACCACTCTACAAAGAAGCCACCCAACCGCCTATACCCCCAAGAAGTCACATTTGCACAAAGCCTAGTCCCTCCAAGCATCATGGACTCCTACTGCAAAGCTAAGAGCTTCCCAAGCCTCTTATGCCTTGGAAGTCCATGCCTTGGCTCTATTAGTCCTCTAAAGCCTGATCTTTATGCTACCATAGGCTAAGCCTTACTTGGCACCTTTTTAGTTGTCTTGCGTTCTACACTTCTTCATTGACTTTTGCATTTACTTCCACTACACAGACACACTTAGATCCACTTCTCACTTCAGCAAAGTTTCCAAAGCATCTCAATATGAAACAACTAATATGCACATTCTAGTTTCTCTTTTGATACTTACATGTTGGGTTTTATATTTCTGTTCATGACTAACACTGTAGGTATCTACTAGTCTTGCCTCTCCTTACCTTTCTTTCAGTTATGGTACTTTTATCATTCTACATAAGTAAGTACACCATTGGTTTGTTTATTATCATGGGACCATTACCTTGGTGGTTGTACCTTTACTTCATGACACAAGAGCTAGTAAATACATAGATGAAAGAACTGGAAAAAGCTTTGAGCCTCAAGAGTCAAAAATCGAGGATCAAAGCTCTACATTTTTCTCTTGCCCTTCTTCCTGACAAGACTCTGAAAGTTCATTATCATCATCATCACCATCATCATCATTATTACCACCATCGAGGCCTAGGTCCTACAGAGTTAAATCGCAGCAGTTTTGAAGACGCCAAGATATAATCGTTAAATTTTGGGCACTGGAACTGTTTTTTTTTTTTTTTTTTTGGACAAGTAGGCAATGAATAACATACTTTCATACTTTTCATATATTTGCAAAGTATGTTATCCAAAACATACTTGGCCGACACAACAAGTATGTTGTTCAAAACATACTTCATTTTTTTCAGACGTATGCAAATGTTTGTTTGCTCAAACATACGAGTATGAAAAAAACCATGCCTCACACACACACACCTTATTCAAAATCATCCACATGTATGTGCACACATACACACATATACCCACACCCCAAACCCATCTCCTTTGCAAAACTCAAATGCACTTAGTGTGCTTCAGTATCCCATAAGCAACCCACACCCTTTTGGTTGGTTCCATTTCTTTAAACTGAGAGTGTGTTAGGTTACTTGCATCCCTTTGCCATCCTGATTCTTCAGAGCTGCCCCTCTGGCTGGTACGACCCTGATCATCTGGTGGCTGCCCACTGCTATGTTTAATTTCAACCTATTGTCACCTTCATTCAGCCCCTGTGCAACTGCTCCAACCCTGCCAACAGCTATGATTTTATTAGAGTATGCCACCATGCTGGAGGACTTCTGCACGGATATGTTTTGTTCCAGCAGGCTGCCCTGCTGCTCATGGCGGTTCATCCTACTGTTGTGTTTCATCTCCAACATCGTTATTCAGCATCCAGATACCGTGGCCAGGCTGCACACTGTTGGGTTTACCTTCTCCAGTTTCAAAGTCCTGTGTTTTGGCCTCCATCGTGCTGCCCTGCCATTCACAGCCTTCCACATCAGTCTACTGCATCAACTGGCCAATGGTTGTTGCATTTACATCACCCTCACCTCCAATCTGCGACATCCTTCCCATCCTCTGCCTCAACATGATGCACTTGGGATCCATTACAAGAGAACAACACTCTCAACACTACTCCCTTGGCTCACTCCCATGAAAGGCCATTGGCTGTTCAACTTCCCTAGCCTTGAGCATTGTCTACATACATTCATTCCTTTCCATTCACTCATTATTCAGCAATTTTCTTTCATTCAGTTCATCTTCATTGTTCAATTCTTGGTTCTGCAGCCTTCTAGTGCCGCTTGATTCCTTCTACATCATCATTGCTAGCGTTTGGTTCTCCAGCAGCATCCGCCATCATCATTTTGCAGTTTCCTCTCCTCCGACACTCTAATTAGTAGTCACACCCCTCGAGATGCGTCTCAAATGGACCCTCTATTTGCTACATTTGCAACCTTCTAGTGCCACCTAGTTCCTTCTGCATCATCATTGCTTGTGTTTGGTTCTCCAACACCATCTACCATCATCATTTCTCTCCTTTGACACTCAAATTAGTGGTCACACCCCTCGAGATCTGTCTCCAATGGATGTCACTCTCCGACACTACTATTCTACCATTGTACACTCTTACATTCATTTACAGTTTTCATTCACTTCAGAGTTGTTCTTTTTCTCTCTCCTTCTGTTTGTATTTAAAATTAAAGTTTTGCTTTTAGAGTTTGAGTTTTACACGTTTTTGTCTATATCATTGTGTTTCTATCATGGTCGTACATAGTGTGTTTCCTCAGTGCAAACCATAGCAGCTCCTCCAAAGTTTTCTTCACATGGTATCAAAGCCGGTGCTCTTATAAAGAGTATCCCACGAATATTGTGGAGTGCTAGTTTTTGTAGGAGGCACACAAACAACTTGTAACTAAATGACAACATCTCAATCATCTTATTCTCGGGACCCAATGATGTCTTATCAAGCTTCCCTATCACTAGAGGCCCTAAGGAGGCATTATGGACTCAGTGAGGAATATGACACCCCACCTTCACCTTCACCTTCTTTGATTTCTAATATTCCAGATTTCAATCTCATGATAAAGGAGTTTCAAGAGTACTTGCGGATCACATTAGTTAAACTTACACCCCTCCTATCAACTTGGCTACTGCATCAAGACTAGTTGGTGAGACTGCCCAACTCTCAGATCATGGAGGATATACGATATTTGAGACGACAAGTGACCCATCTTCTTCATCTCAGCTAAGCCCAATGTCAAGTTTATACAACCCCTTTGAGTCATATGAATCAAAACCTTCTCCTGTTTTTCCTTTTGGTGTATAGAACGTGGATAATTTTTTATATGCCGACTTCAATAGACGAGGCTCGCAAAGCAAACATCCTTCATCACGTATATCTACATCTTATGTTTCGTTTGAGCACATAAGCCACTCTTCTCATATCGCTCCCATCCCACCCTCTTCTAGCCCACACCTTGATTTCCTCTCTTCTTCCTTTCAAAACCTCGGATTACACTCTCATCTTGATCACATCCATCAATGGAAAGTGTGCAATGCCACACCCAATATTGAGTTAATGCAAGGGTTGTTTCCTTAGTTCCACTCTCAGTTATAACATTTTTCCCTCACATCTAAGCATTGAAGTCATCTCATTGACTGCTATACAGCAAGAGATCGCACTCGATATATCAATCTCAATTTTGAGCTTTTGGAGTTTTCCATTAAGAAAAGGGATAATCTAAAAGTCAAGTTGACCAAATATCGGCAATTACTCACGGACTTTGCCACTATTGGCTCCCCGAAGTCAAACAATGATCAGGTCATGTTCTTCTTGAACAAGTTGCTTAACAAATGCTTCCATTTCATCCAACACATTATCTCATTACCTACATTGCCGACCTTCTATAATTTTGAGTGCCAATTCTTGCATTACACAAGGTAGCATGACCAAGTTCACAAGAGATCCTCATACATCCTTATTCGAAAAGGGAGCTAGTTGCATCTTCTTCCCAAGGAAAAACCAACAATGGCAAGAACTCGCAAGATGCAAAGGCAAGCCAAACCAAGGGTGACTCCCCTTCTTCAAACGGAACCAAAGAAACAAAACCTATCTAGCAACAACTCCCTAAGAAAAATAGGTTTTATACACACAGTTAAGATCGGGCCATGTGGACGAGAAGTGTCATACCAAACCAAGGGTCTACCTTCTAAGAAACTATAGCAAACAACTACAATGAAAAACCCAGTGGAGCTATGCTTCCTGTTGCTGCCCCATCTCCTACTCTTCGACCCTAACGGCTACTAGACATGTAACAGTGTTATACCAAACCAAGGGTCTACCTTCTAAGAAACTATAGCAAACAACTACAATGAAAAACCCAGTGGAGCTATGCTTCCTGTTGCTGCCCCATCTCCTACTCTTCGACCCTAACGGCTACTAGACATGTAACACACGGACAATCTCAGCGACCATCCTTCTCTACTCTTGAGGGTCATCTAATTAGTCTACGAGTACCAATCCCATTACACTTTACACATCCACTTCACATTCACTATCACGAGGATGTGAAATTTTTTAGATGCTTTTCTCTTGCTAGTAACATTTGATTAGCTCAATAATCAAATGTGCAAGGTTGTAAGACACATGTGATACACATGGCAGTTATTTCATGGCAATAGACCAAGGACCCCGAGGAGGCAACGGGTATCAAAGAAAAAAGTAGTGAAAAGTTATGCCAGTTCAATTTTGGATGTCAATTGGTGTCAGTTTTGGCCCTAGGACAATTAATTGGCCATTAAGTATCAATGGTGATACTAGGGACTAGGCATTAATCAATTCATCAATGTCAATCTAAGGATCCATTAAGGCTAAGAACCACTTGGGGTTGCAAATGGCCTAGCCAATTAAATTGTGGATGGACATTTTTAATTTTGGGCAAGGTCAAAAAGGCTGAAATTAATTTTTAGAATTAATTAATTCTCCAAATTAATTCATCGGCTGGAATTTGCTAGAGAATGGGATTAGAAGGCTGCCGTTGGCAAAAATGCCCATGCAATCAAAGAGAAGGCTGTTTGGGGCTGCTGAACTGTGATGTTAGACCTACATCACTCAAAGTGAAAGAAATTGGAGCCATGCTACTGATCTTCACATTATTGTTAAGCTTTTAACTTCATAGACAATCTGCCCCAAACACTTTCCATGATGTTTCAAGCTTCATCCCCCCCTCAGTTGTTGATCCCTAGTTGAACATCCACAATACAACACAAAGGTTTGGAGGTCAATAGGGACAACAACTAACCAAGCCTACTTTTAAAGTTGTGGATTTTGGTGACTAGGTTTCCTTCTCTTTCAACCTAGATGAGATTAGGGATGTTGCTGTTGCATGTGCAGCTGAAAATACTTGCGTGTGCATAAATATCTTGACAAGGATGTGCAAATCAGAGTGACAATTAGTTTACTCTGCATCCTATACAGAGCTGAGCATAAACTTACAATCTCCATCAAAATAGATTATCTAGACACAATTTAGAGCAAGATCTATACTGGAAGGTGGTCAGAAATAATGTATGGTAGCCAGAAAGTTGCTGGTGCAAGTCAATGCTTTCTCCAGAAGAGAAATCTATTCTGATAAAGCAATGGAAAGAAAACAAAAATTGTATATCTAACATAAAAAATGGAAATGATCGGCTAAGGGCCAAGGCATACCTGAATGAGATGTAATCAGCCTGATTTGCAAAGGTTATGATGCGTTTGGAATCTGGTTTTGGAACTGGAAATAGATGTTTCAAGATATTGGCTGTTCTCAATCCAAGCTGCAAGTATGAAAATTCATTTCATAAATACCCATCAAGTGAATTCCCGCATTGTTTGTGATCTTTAACAACTATCTATAATCCTCACCTTAGTACTGAAATTGTTCAAGATGAGATGTGGATAAGCCTCAGACATGGTTCCCAAGGCTTCTTTGTCTTTAATATCATGCCTAGTAACCTTAAAAAATTTACAGCACAATTCAGACCATAAGCACTCTCAAAATGCCTTACATTGGATCATCTTGATAGTGTGTAGCACACATTTCTAGGAATATCATAAGACTTCTGTTATCCAACAAGATATTTATCTTGATCATTACCACATTGAGTAGGCCAAAGTATGCAGTCGGACCAAAGGGCAAGTGGCAAACAATCAAGCCATCTGGCTCACCCCGATGCTCATGCACCATTATTATGTCCGTAAAATCATTAGCACGGCAGGCCTCTACGATTTCTGAGATCACCTGATACACATTCCAAGAAACTCATTAGTCCTTACAGATTTTTGTACCTTTGGGAGAAAATCTTACGCTCTCATGCTAAAGTAGGCACATAAGTATTAGTGTTTTCTTGGTAAAGTTAGCCATACAGTAGTCTCCCAACTTTTCTTGGCAAAGTGATTAAAGTTCAGCCTCATATCTATATCCCAAAGTACAAAGTCAGCATAAGTTTATAAAATGTGTTTCTTCTTCCTTGACTGTCATCAAGTCGAAGAAGGAAAACAATTTCCTCCATTGCTAAGGGAGCAGCAGAGCAGAACATCACTCCCACTCAAAACTACATCCCTTCCTTTCTGCTAATGCTTCTTATGCTTTATGGACAATTGTCTGTCATGCCCCTAGGCAACACATTCATAGCACTGAAATTGCTCAAATGTATCATAAAACAGTCCGCCCCAACCCAAGCTTTAAAATAAGCAAGCAGCAAAATTTGAGTATGAAAAAAGGCACACTTATGAGGGGTAAGGAGGCAGCAAGGAGCAGGAATGTTACGCTCTCATTCAAAATGTTAGTATAATCAGGATTGGGTGCAGAGGAATTAAGGGGGTTAGTATAATCAGGATTGGGTGCAGAGGAATTAAGGGGGTAATTATTTAAAAACAAGCATTTTACACTTAATCTACAAGAGCAGGGGACTACATCATACAAAATTACATATTTTTTCAAACTGGACAGAGCTAGACAAAGTTCTAAGTGCTTCCTCATTAAGGGAAATGCAGGACTCACAAAGAAGTGATGACCATGGACCCTACGAATGAGGTACCTGCTCGAGATCAAGGGGTAGAAGAAAGGACAATGAAGCCCATGAGTACTACCCATGGTAGTAGAAGTAAGAGTTGTGACATATGCAAAAATTCACTTTGGAAGGGCACCCAACTGGGTTTTTAACCAGCCAAGGATAGTAAATAGCTAGAAAGGGGACAGATGTGGTGACAAGGGTGCTATCAAGCTAATGCAATATCAAAAGAACATGTCATCTAGAAACCAATGAAAATGGACAGCCTCCCTGATGGCATCATTGATTTCCCAAATCCAGCCAAATGATGACATATAGCCACCATCAAAGTTCTGAGAATCCAGATCTCGAGCATAGTTGTCAAGTACGAAAGGTACGATATAGTACGGTACTAAATAGTACCTTAAGATTTTAAAGATACGGTATGATATTAGTATGAAAAAAATTGTAACTTGTTTATTTTGGACTAAAGATAATAGAATAGATGTTTAAAGTCTAATAGCAATGCTATGAGAGTATATAAGATGAATATTTAAGGGTAACATGACAAAACCTCATGCCGCATGCTCAACGTGCACTACTATTAACAACAAGTTACAAGTACATAGATGAGAGTACATACATCATACACAAAGGATCATACAAATAGGAGTAGGCTTGAGAGAAGATTGAGAAAGAGAGAGGCGAGAGAGAGAGAGAGAGAGAGAGGGAGAGAAGCTTGAGACAAAAAGAGGGTGTCAGAGGCTTGAGAGAGAGTACTAAATCATATGAATACATACGGTACAGTACATAGATGGGAGTGGGTATATCATACATGAAGGATCATACAAATAAGAGTAGGCTTGAGACACACAAGGTTGTGAGAGAGAGAGAGAGAGAGAGAGAGACAGAGAGAGCGAGAGAGAGAGAGAGGCCGCGAACTGCCTCGCCGGTTGCTGCACGTTGACCTACTGGCCCGTTTGGCCTGTTCGGCCCGTCGCGGGACCTGCCGCCAGACCTGCACGTCGACCTCGCCTGCTAGCCCTGTCCGCCCTTGCCTGCCAGCCCTATCCACCATCGCCTTGCCAGACCTGTTCGCCCTCGCCTGTCTGACGCAGCCCTCGCCTGTCAGCCGCCGCCATCGCCTCTCAGATGCAGCCCACGCCTATCAGCCGCCGCACTCGTCTGTCAGACGCCGCCCTCGCCTGTCAGACGCCGCTCCCGCCAGTTAGTCGCCGTTGTGCTCGCCCCAGACCTGCACACGGAGACAGAGCAGCCTTGCCTTTACACAGACACTGAGAGAGAGAGAGAGAGTGACGACTGCCCGCGTGCTTGAAGACCCACCCGCCTGTATTCGTCTGTGGCCGCCTGCTCCGCCTGTGCCTATCTGCTCGCCTGACGCCTGCCGTCTGAAGCCTGTGGTCACAGAGCACAGGCTTAGCCGCAGCCTGCTCCTACTTGCTTCTTCACAGAGAAGACAGCAGTATGGCTGGCCTCGATATGGATTTTCTAGACCGAACGGTGGCAGCCCTTGGCCCTGATTCCGATACAGAGGAGCCGGAGGATATGGTGCCGTGCACGGAGGAGATGCCTCCGGGTTCTGAACTGCCGCCTGCGGGCAAACGCTCCAAGCATACTTCTGACGAGCCAATGGGTCCTCAAGAACGTTCCTATGCGCAGGTTGCCTCTGATCCTGTGGATTCGCAGGAGATTGACTGGGAGCATTTGTTGGACTTTGCCAATACTCTGCTTGGCGATTATGTCCAGCATAATAATGAAACTTTTTCTGACGCGGGAACTGATGATGTGCTGGAAGCCACGGTGGACCCGAAATCAGTCTTGCGGTCCTTTTCGGTGTTTTATGACCGTGCCGTTATACTTTTCTTCACTGGCAAGATCCCAGTGCTTTCACATATTCACCAGTGGATGCACCATTTATTGCAAGGGAAGTGTGTTGAGGAGATCTTCCTTGGACCTCGCGGCTTTTATGAGATGCTGTTGATATCGGAAACACATCGAGCTGAGCTCCTGTCCAAGTTGCCATTATTCTTTGATCGCCGCTTGGTCCATGTTGTACCATGGCGCCCTATGGGTAACTTCCAACGTCTGCTTCAACGAGAATGCCCGGTGTGGGTGGAAGTGGAAAATTGTCCGGCGGTCTATTGGCCATTGTTGAAGGATGCAATGGCATTTGTGGGAACAGTGCTGGTTCCCCCAAGCCTCAGGGCTATGAATCGAAACCGTTTATGCATGTTATGGGACACGGCCAGGAAAAGGCCTGCGTGGCTTCGCCTCAATTGTTCTGGCATGCATCCTTTGCATTTTCGCTTGAAATGGGGCAACTTGGCAGGACACTGCTTTTCATGTGGTAAATTGGGGCATTTTATGGCCGAATGCCCCGAAAGACAACCGTCTTCTGAGGATGCGCATGTTGTGCTGCCCAAGGATGACATGGTGCTTGATGCCCTGACACACGAGGCCCTTCAGCCACCTAATGTCGTGGATAAAGGCAAACAACAGGTCCTGGGTTTGGATTCCCGTAGCACTGATTGGATTGATACACGTCAAAAAAAAGGTAAAAAGTTGGATGCAGGCCTGGCGGATCCTGGGCCTAATGCTTCACAGGATTCCGTGCGCACGTATATGCGCAGGAAAGAAATGTTCACTTCACAGCATGCTGCGCGTACTATGGCCTCGTCTGCCCCCCGTAATCAGTCTACAAGAAAAGTCTATACAGACGGTCCCAAGGGCCCACCTGCTAAGCTGGCGTTTGATACAAAAGGTAGTGTGATTACACCCCGGGATCGGCATTATCCCCGTCCCACTCCCAAGGCAGTGGATTTTCCTTCTACCTCTAAAGCAGGTCGCCAAAATTCGTTTGCAGTATTGGCTGATTTTCTGGATGAGGGTGTCCTAGATGCTCTCGCGGAAAAGGTGAAATCGAGGCAACAGGCGCCTCGTTCCTGACTTTCTTATTTTGAAGATATATGAAGATAGCCACGTGGAATGTGCAAGGCATTTGCTCTCGCCATAAGCAACATGCCATGTGGACTATCTTGCATGAGAACCAATGGGATGTATTGTGTGCAGTTGAGCACAAAAGTCACAGTGAAGCAGGATAAGTTGTGGATTGTCATGGATTCCGTCTGTTTTATGCAGGGACACATGCTACGCACTATTCAGGCGTGCTGATGATTGTCCATGAGAAATACCAGCCTGTTCTTGTTAAAAATGATGCGTAGGGCCGCTTTCTAGTAATCGAAGTCTTATTTGAAGAAGAGATTTTATGGTTGCTGGGCCTCTATGCTCCGAATGATCCCGCATCCCCACGGGATCTTTGGTCGACTTTGCAGGGCTCGATGTCACTTGGCCGAAGGGGGTTTTTGATGGGAGATTTCAATATGTGTGTTGACTCTTCTCAGTCCACTTCAGGGCATTCGGTAATGGATACGCCGGAAAGCGGAGTGTGGAATTCCTTTGCTTTGCGCGTACTTAAGCAAGATCTTTGGTCGTGGCTTCACCCTTCTTTTTCAGGGTTTACTTTTCATTCCGCACAATATGCAACTACTTGGTCGCGGTTGGACCGAATGTATATCATGCAGGGGGATGATTTTCTTCCCGAGATGCTGGAAATGAAGGTCTTGCAGCAATATGCATCGTCGGACCATTTCCCCCTCCAGCTGAGATGCGGGCACAACCTATTGCACCTTTTATGCAGTTGCTGGATAGGCTCCCTTTACGTCTCAACTCCTCTTATTTGAAGCATCCCATTTTTCAGGGCTATATGCAGCAATTGATTGAGAGGTTCTTATTGGACTTCGCCTCTGAGGGCTCGGCTTCATTTGCACGGCTGCTCTCCAATGTGCAGCGGGTTGCTCGGCAGTATGGGATTCATCATGCCTCTCTTTGTCGGCGACGTCGACATGCAGCAGAGGACTTACTCGCTTTGGTCCGTTCGTTGCTCGTGGATACCCTAGATGATGATTTTCTGCAGTCACTAGAGAGGCGTTTGGCCCATCTTATTCAAGTGTTTCAGTTGAAATCTTATCAGTAGGCCAAGCTGCATAACTTGACTGACACATTGCAAGATAGTGCCTGCCAGTCTCATAAGTTCTTTCGCGCCTTGCATGCTTCTCCTCCTCGCAAAAATATGACTAGACTCCAGGATTCGGAAGGTCACATAGTCACTGATCCGCAGACCATTGTCAATATGTGCAGAAATTATTTTATGGAACTTCTTGGTTCTTCTCCCTCACCTTCTAGCCAAGTTACGCATGCCCGCTCGGTCTTCCATCATCTAGTCCGCAAGCAGGTTCCACTTGATATGCAAGCCACTTTGGAGGCGGATATTTGCGAGGAGGAGGTTATGGATGTTTTGTTGCAACTGCCTAAGGATAAAAGTCCTGGTTGGGATGGTCTCACCAATGAATTCTTTGAGAACTCGGCCACGCAGCTGGTGAAGCCATTGGCGGTCATGTTTCAGCAGGTTTGGGAAACAGGGGTCATGTCTTCCTCATGGAAAGAAGGCCTTATCAAACTAATTCCAAAGGTTCCTTCACCGTCAATGCTGCAACACTGGAGACCAATTTCTTTGATGGGCTCGATGTATAAAATCTTCTCCAAAGTGCTGGCGAATCGGCTTCACAAGCATCTTCCAGCTATTGTGCATCCTCTCCAATACGGTTTCATTAAGGGCTGCAACATTCTGCATAATATCTTAAATGTGCAAATGGCTATTGACTATGCGCGGCACTCCAGTCAGGAAGTGATATTGATTCAATTGGACTTGGAAAAGGCGTTTGACTATGTGGACTAGTCTTTCATTGCAGATCTCATGTCTACTATGGGTTTTGGTACTCGGATGTCCCGATTGATCTACACCATTAGTGCTGCGGCTTCTTCAAGAGTTATGCTCAATGGTGGGGTTACAGAGCCATTTGTCCTTGCACGCTTGGTCAGACAGGGTTGCCCTTTGAGTCCTCTCTTCTTTGCCCTGGCGACTCACCCGGTCCTTTCAATGTTATCCTCAATGGCGGCTTCTGCTCAGCTGGCAGGATTGTCTCTTCCTTTGGGGCAGCACTTCATTAGCCAATCTTTGGCTGATGACACCTTTATGATTTTGCGGGCGGACAGGGACAACATTTGAAAGGCATTAGATGTTTGGACATTCTTTGGTCAGGCCTCTGGTCTTCGCATCAATGCCTTTAAATCAGCTATACTCAGTTGCACGGAGCCTCAGTAGGCTGGCACGGCCAGGTGGTTTCCCGTGGCTCCATTGTCAGGCATCTTGGATACCCATTGGGGGTGGATGTACGGCCAAAAGACCTACTAGAGTGGATTTCACAAAAACTGCCGGCGAAGTTTATGTATTGGAAGTTGCAAGCGTGGCCATTCCATGTCCGCCTCAAAGTGGCTCAGACAATTAGGCTACCAATGCTAACATATTTCCTGCCATTGTTACCGTGGACGCCTACTACTTTGAAGGCTCTCACTCATCCCATTCGTTTCATGCTATGGAAAAAGAATTCACTGCAGGCAAGTATTTCGTGGATTTCATGGTCACATACATGTACCCCTAAACGCATGGGTGGTAGAGCTATTTTGGATGCAAAAACTCATATG
Organism: Lygodium microphyllum; assembly: GCF_053477565.2. Classification (NCBI taxonomy): domain Eukaryota; kingdom Viridiplantae; phylum Streptophyta; class Polypodiopsida; order Schizaeales; family Lygodiaceae; genus Lygodium; species Lygodium microphyllum. Next base: position 21,046,417 of record NC_141158.1, on the reverse strand, counting down.
CTGGCTCTTCGTTGGTCTCTGTTTCGTGCCATGTGTGTGGATCATCACCCATGGACCATCATAGCCCGTTATTTTCTTGAGGACAGCGGGCTACGCCATGGTAATACACGACTTCGGGCCTCCTAGTGGCATGTCCTTAATGATGACGCTCGATTTTCTAGTCCCTCTTCCTCTCTGTTACTGCACTTGGTCGGCTCTTGGAAAGTGGTGCTCCAAAAGGCCCGTTGGCATCCAGTGGGGGACTGCTTGCAGACTAACTCCTTTCAGCTAGAATTGTTGGCAATATCGAGATTACTTTCATGGAAAGACAAACATCAGCTCAGACCGAGATTTAACCGCATGGCCCGTTTAGGTGTGACTTCGATTGCAGATGCTACCCTTGCCACTCGCAATGTTCTTGCATCGTTTCGAACTGCTAGGAGACTTTTCAGGATCCCGCGCGGATACCGTGGTTTATGGGAACAGCTTTTGTCGGAGCTTCAAGGTAGGCAACCCTTTCCTGCCCTAGCTGTGGATCGTCCTTGGCAAGACTGGGACCTTGCAAGCCGGTTGAGTCTGGAAAAGGCCTCTACTAATCAAGTGTATCATCTTCTCATTCAAGATCACCAATGGCTGGGTGTGAAAGCTAATACTGTTTGGGGACTGCGGAAATCGCAGTCATGGTGGCAAGCAACGCTAATGGAGAGCTGGTTGAATAAGGCACCTTTCAAATGCAAGGTCTTTCTTTGGCGGGTAATGATTGGTGGTCTTCCTCTTGCCTCGGCCCTTTCCAAGCGTAGAATCTCGAATGGCAATTGTTTCTTCTGTACCACTATTGCGGAATCGGCCCGACATCGTTTTCTTTCTTGCCCGCTCGCCAAGAATATCTGGTCACTCTTGTCGCAAATCTGACGCGCAGTGGTGGGGTCCTCACTAACTCCTTTCGATTGGGTTTTTGTGCGCCCAAAGTACCCCACACCGCCACAGTTACATATGAAGATCTTATTTCACTTTTTTAGATACTGGGGATGCTGGCACATTTGGACCACGCGCAATGCTTTTCTCTTTGATTCAGCCTCTAATGTACCGAGACATATTGCCAGGCTTAAAGGGCTCTTGCATTGGCAGCTAGATCTCATCCGGCACTCTAACTTGCTCCCTCGGGAGGATTTGCTTCCCTGGCATATGGCAATTGCCTCTGGGTCGTTGCCATGATTGGTGTAACCCTTTTTAGTGCATTAGTACGGGGATTCCCCACACGTTGGCCTAGGACCCTCGTGACTCTTGTAATCATGTAATCATGTAATCTTGTACCTTTTTTTCATAATTAATACAATTACCTTTTGCGAAAAAGAGAGAGAGAGAGAGAGAGAGAGAGAGAGAGAGGCTTGAGAAAGGCTTGGGGAAGAGAGAAAGACACCTAATGACAAGCATGTTCATGACATGGTGAAACTAGCCTTCCTTCTCAAACAGGGTGCTAGATGACCTGAGCATCAAGTTCACATGAACTGAAATACAAGTGTTAGCAATCAATCTCGGACAATGGATGCCCAATTGGCCCCAAAAACTAGTGCCCCTTGCTTTATTTTTTTAATTTATATTGCGATTTGGTGAAGTACACTAAGATTGCTCCAAACTCCTTTGCTAGCCTCCAATTGAGTCAAATCTAGCCCCAAATTCAATTGGGATAGCAAGTCACTTGAAATCTATGCAATTCCTTGAATTCCAGCTCCTGATTTCAAGTATGAAGCTGTCAATTTCATCTTCACTAGGGCTTGGAAATGGCTGAGAACTGCTGAGGGATTTCTTGTAGAGAGAGAAAAGTGAGAGGAGAAATTTCTGAATTCTGTCACAAGAAAGTGCCGAAATCAGCTGTAGCCTGATTTTTGACAGCAAAAATGCTGTCGCCAGCTGCTCCACACCTCCAGGAACAAGTCGCCAACAGCACCAAAGACTGGAACATCAATCACCTATAGCATGATGGCCTTCTGATGCAGTTGGCAGCTGCTGATGGACCTCCTGGTGGCTGGAAATGGCTCCTCTCAGCTGATACCTGCTGTCTACTGTCTCTCTCCAATCTCTCCCAAGCCTCCACAGTGCTCAGAATGGCAGAATGACCCTCAACCAGCACCCAACAGCCTTTCCTCCAGCTCTTACAGGAAAGTTTGCCACTTGGCAGCCTATTTTGCAACTTAACAACCTTCCAAATGGAGTTTTCAGCCATTTCAATTAATTTTCAGAATTAATCATTCTGAAAATTAATTTAACCATTTGTCCTTGCCCAAAAAATCAGCAGTCCCCCATCCACAATTAAATTGGCTAGGCCATTTAACTCCCGAGTGATCCTCAATATTAATTTAGCCCCTAAATTGGCATTAATTAATTAATTAATTTCTAGTTCCTAGTATCATCACTAACACTTATTGGCCATTTAAATACCCTAGCCAAAAACCAACACCAAGGTACCACCTAGTACCTAACCAATATCGCTCAGTACAACTTTTGCCTTTTGACACCCACTAACATCCCTTGCTCCTTGGGCCATCATTGTGGTTTAATTGACTTTCATGTCACATGTCCACATTTCACTAATGTCTAAGCCAAAATGTCAAGCCACATTTCACACCCCCAAGACACATGCTATACAGAATCGAGACCAAGAAACAAAAGCAGAGAGTGAAGCATATATATTTCATCAAAGATAATAGCCCATCAAATCAAGATATTGGTTGTTTGAGCATAATGATCCTTAGTTCTAGGCTTGAGTATGCATCACTCGTCATTGGGATAAGAGCCACAACATTTGAAAACAAGCAAATGGAAATAAGTATACATATAATGAAGCACATCACATGAACCGACACCTCCCAAACCATTTGATCAATCTAGGAATGGACTATGTACCATCACTAACACAAGTAGCCGGTGGCCAACATCAATTGATTGAAGTGATAGAAATGCAACACACTGGTCAGAATAGGCAAACACAAATGACACCAACACTTCACGATCTCAACAACACAATTTACTGCTTATATCAACACAGTGACACACAACCAAGAGCAGCAAACAGTTGATAAAGCAAGGTTCAAATGTTGAAGTCCACACAAAAACACAATGGCAAACAGAAGCAGTGCACTCACCAGTGGCCTAACACACTAGAAACATGTTAGCCAAAGTAAAAAAATCAGCACATAGGTAGAGTGTATCTCTGATCAACACACCTTAAACATACGATGGCATGTTAGTAGAGCAAAACAAACTATAGAATAATGAAAGATACAAGATGGATGAAAGAGAATGCACAAGATGAAATTGGTCACTATGGCAATCAAGTGTGCAATGGTTGAGCACCAACTCACAACTCCACAAGCTCCCTCTCTCCACACCAAAAATCTACAAGTTCATGAATGAATAACTACGGCCACACTCCCTCCTTGTAAACGCCCCGAACAACGTAGTATGCTTAACAATTATGATATTCGCTTGTTTTCGAGATTTAATATAAAAGAGAATGAACACTTTAAGCTGAAAATGAAAATTACTCACAAAATTACAGCCATGAAAATGTAAAAGTAATGGAGACAAGATTGAGGATTGAAGATGGAGACGAGAGTGAAAAATGTCGACGCCTTTGACGATGATGAGGTCTTCCACGAGAAGGGTGTGACTCTTCGTCCATGCCCGGATCTTGAGATTGAAGATGATGAAGTGCTTGATGGGGATGAATGGGGCCAGTTTCTGGCTATCTGTGGGTGCTGTACATGAGTTTACAGCAAAGAAAAATGATGTTGAATGAAGAAAAACGAGCTCTTATTTATAGGAGAGGAAAAAGCTAGTACAAAAGGGAAAAGTGGAGTAGCACAAGACAAGTGTCCAGCCACATATCATGAGATGTGACAAGTGGTGGGACTCTTGAAAACTTGTGTGACAAGTGTCTTGACACTTATCTCTTCTCTATGGCCTTCCTTTTTGGGCTGAATACTGTCAAGAATAGAAACAATCAAATTTAGTAAGCACAGTCGGAGTACAGAATTTACTATTTTTAGAATGGCATCCCTTTTTTTTAGGACTAGCATTTTTAGGCTAATTCGAGGCTCCTAAAATTTAGGGACCTCCTAAAATTTAGGGACCCCCCAATATGGGTGTCATATGAAAGCTTTTTCCGTGTACATCGCAAAAACGGTATCAGAATCTTCATGTGACTTTTCTATGCAAAGAAATGTGCATTTCAAGCTTTCAGCCCACACATGCACATTGTACAAGCATTTCATGATCATGCCATCTTCTTGATTGAAACTGTCTGTTCTAGCGGATCTAGCCCACACTTCAAGGCATCAATCCTTTCTGTGTGCGAGTCTAACCCTGATATGAGTAAGTTCTGGTCACAGGCACCCAATCGGGCCATATAGGTGGAAGTGTGAACTATCTTTTCTCTAACCCACCGCGTGGATCCACCATAACCTACAAGCAATTTATGCTTTCCATAGAAGAGGAGAAGAAGGAAAAAGCAGTTCGCGTGATCATCAAAATGCGATGTTGCTTTATTTTAATCAAAGATTTTTGCCTTAAGGAAAAGCTAAGGCTTTAAAAGCCTTAGGATTTTATAGAGTTAAAAGCACATCATGTGAAGATGGAAGAAGAAAACCTATATAATGGGGACATTGTATGTTTTGGTTACAGATGCAGGAAAGCCTTTCACTTATGATGAGGCTATGCGCAGGTGTGACAGTCACGCAACAAGTTTGGTCTCTTCCTCTTCCGCCAAGTCATCTGCGACGAATACCAGTCTTGGTTTTTTTCCTTTTTACCACTCATTAGTGGCCAGCTCCAATGCACTTTTCTTTATATCTAATTAGTCCAAAGGAAACAAATTTAATAAATCATTATATAGACAAATTAATGAAAAAATATACAAATTCTGTTTCTATAGAGTTGTGACACTCCTTTTATAGAAACAAAAATAAAGGAGCTCTCCCACCACAAAATAGGTAGACCAATAGTCAAATAACAATAAAGAGGCCACTCCTGAACTTGATACAAACACTTCTAACACATAGGAGGTTGCAATAAGCCTCTATTGGCTACGTATTAGAGTCAAACAGCAGCTTGTAGATGTGCACAAAAGTCTCAATCATGATTTTCCTCAAGGGACATAAAATAGGTTTGAGGGCCAAAGTATATGAGAGGTCTAGCAATAAGTCACTCAAGCAACCATTAGCACAAGAGAGTGTAGTATAAGAGAGTGTAGCAACTATTGGTTTCAAGCACAAGAGAGTGCAGTATATCATCTTTAGTTCAACTCTCTAAGCTCAACTGTTGGTTTCAAGCATGCTTGCGATAAGAGCTTGGTTGTGCACAAGAGAGTATAGTATATCATCTTCAGCAACTCTCTGAGATCAACGACAAGAACATATACCTACCAATTTTGATTGTGAGGCCTTTTGAAAGAATGTCCTACTATGGGATCCTAATGATGCTTTGGTATATGTGGCACTCCTCCATGACATCCCCAAGAAAATACCTCTTATATGATATCTCCAAAGGTTTGGACCAGCTCATGTAGGAGGCTCCATCCACCGTGTGAGTTAAAACCAGTCTTCCTTCTTGGCAAGGGTGGTAAATGACCTAATTTAGCACAAATTACAGCAAGCAATAAATATACAATTTTAAAAATGTAAACTTTACCACTTAATCTTGGATAGCCGGCACTCGATTGGCCCCAACAATTTGTGCCCCTTGCAGTATTTCTTTAATTATATTTCTCTAATTTCAAGCACAAAGAGATATAGGCTGATCCCTCTTCAAGTTCAATACAATGCACTGTCATAAATGACCAGCAGCCTTTAGAATCTATTTGGTCCTTGATCTGATCACTAATTGGGCACAAATTGGTCTTCAAGCTCTTGCATGCAAGCCACAATAAATTGAGAATGGCATATGTCTTGGATCTGCAACAAATTTCTTCCCTTCAACTACTACACCAGGTACGCGGTCTTCAATAATTAGACCCAAACTAACACCAGACACCCATAAGTACCTGTCCAACATAACTTTATACAACTTTCACAATATCACCCATAGATCACTTGGGGTACTTAGGACGTCACAGTGACTTAAATGCCTTGCACTTAGCATGTGCACAACTTAATGATGCCAAGCTAAGCATTCAAAATATACATCTCCGCAACATGATTTTTTACTCTTTGGGTCACCTCCAGACCTTCGAGTGGGGTTAATGTATGCAAGATTCCCTTCTACTAGTGACAACTACAAATGATCATCTTCAAAACATGTCAGCTACTCTTCCAAAGGCCCATTTGGTGGGGACTATTCTCTATAGGATACCTCCTAAAATGATGGCTGGGTGAATGCCTTAAGGGTTCAAACTTCATCTCAACTATTCACCCTGTAGCATATGACATCCATGTTATTAGTGCAAGAATCTACTTTTAAGATTAGATGGGAGATTGCCATTTTGAGTTGGAAGTGGATAACCAAAAGCTGTCATGCTGAGAGAGAGGGAAACGAGAAAAAGAAGGGGAATTGCTACTTGTAACAAGAGGCATCTCCAGAAGAATTCAAGAAACTAGTGGCTTTCAAGGAGGAGGCAAGGGCAAGCTCAAACCCTTCATCCCCATCGTTGGACTTGGGCTCCAATAGCTAAGGCTATTGTGACCATTAACAACATTGACATTAGTTTCTTCTCCAAGGCACCTACAACATTCTATTGATCTTCTAAGGCTAGGAAATCCATGGTCCATATGTTGTCATTGTCGTATTTCTCAAGCTTGTCATCATTGTGTTTATTATCATATTAATTGCCCATGATTTAAGAGAGGGTGCTAGCACGATGTACATGTCATGGTGTAAGCAAATTCATCACCTCATGAGTGAGCCTGGGTGTGTTGTGGGCTGTGCATTTCTTTTCATGTGCTAGTCAGAGGGCGTCAATTTATTTGCCCATGATTTTGGCTGCCTTGCATTATTTAGTTGGTCGACTACTATTTTTGGCCATTTTGATGCTGGCCGCGACCCAATCCAATCTTAGGCATATTTTTTGCCTATTTATTCGTTGGCTCCGCTCCCTCCTCCTCAAATCATTCATCCACTTGCGGTCTTCAAGAGTAGGCATATTGGAGAGGGGGAGCTGGTGGTTGTGTCCACACAGCTAATGACTCACTATTGTATGCAATTGTCTTATGATTGGAACAAGGATTCCATTCATTAAGCATATCTCTGAGTTCTCTCTTTATAGTGTTTTTGTATTCTCTCTTTTCTCACAATCTCTGTTTCTTCTCTCATGTTGTGCAATCTCTTACAGCAGCCTTATACACTTTCATCACTGCACCCACTTCTAACACATGGGTCATTATGGTCATTGCTGGGACAGCACATATGGCTGGGTAGGTGGTGATTTCATGGGCAATGTGTTGGCAGCACAATGTTGCTGCTAGGCGGCACATTTCTCCATACTGATGGCACCTTTTCTACTAGTCAACTAAGTTTGCTGGTCAGATCAGTTTAGGCCCACTTGGTTCATTATATCTTTTTTATTTTACATATTTATAGCCAGCCTCTCATCTCACTTTCAGGTTGTGCATCCATTGGTATTGTACTTTGTTCTCACACTTCATTTGATAGATTCCACTACCTATGCTAAGACTATTGTAGAGACCTAGGGGGCAATGGTTTGGGTTACAGCTAGCATGTGTATGGTTCTTGGGAGGATGATCAAGGAAGCCACTCTTATTTCATTGCTGGTCGGCATTTGAGCACAATCCCCACTCTATATCACTGGCATACAAAATGCACTAAGGAGAAAATTCAGAGTCTCCATGCGGGAAAAACCCCTAAACTGCTTGCTTCCTGCCCTGATTAACATTTAATGCAATCACCTGTTGTCTGGAGTCCCCAAAATGCTATTGCCCTAGATGAATGCATCCCTGCTATCACCTGCCTCCTAGAGGCCTTTGGCTGCTGTCACCTGCTGCAGATGGTTGTTTCCTGCCCCAAAATCTGATCAGCAGCACCTTCTCTCTCTCACACACAGATTGAATCAATTGAATCAATTGAATGAGTCTCTCCAACCCCCTAACAGCCTTCTCCCTCATTGCATTGGCATTTTTCCCGACTAGCAGCCCTCTAATCCCATTTTTCAGAAATTTTCAGTCTTTTAATTAATTTTCAAAATCAATCAATTCTGAAAATTAATTTCAACCCTTCTAACACTATCTAAAATTAGATGTGCCCATCCACAATTTAATTGGCTAGGCCATTTGCGACCTCAAGTGGTCCAAAACTATAATTGACCCTTGGACAACGAGCACAAATTTTCAACCTAAAGTGGTCCCCAACTTTAATTGACACTCATTGGCCATTTGACACAAATTTATTAATTAGTGCCTAATCCCTAGTGTCACCACTGACACTTATTGGCCATTTGCGACTTGATGTGGTCCCCAACTTTAATAGCACAAATTTATTAATTATTGCCTAGTCCCTAGTGTCACCACTAACATTTATTGGCCAATTAATTGTCCTAGGGCAAAACTGATACTTAAAACCTAACTAGCATAACTTGTCACAACTTTTGCCTTTGACATCCGCTGCTTAATCAAGGTCCTTGGCCTATTGTTATGAGATAACTACCATGTGCATCACATGTGCCTTATACATTGCACATTTGATTATTAAATTAATCAAATGTTACTAGCACAAGCAAAGCATCTCAAAAATTTCACGTCCCCATGACAAACCTTCCCCTTGAAATCCTTGCAATCATCCTCCATTGCATTGCAATGTGCAAAAGCAAAAGTATACTACATTGGAATTTCCATTAGGCATCACAGTCAACACTACATTGGCCACTGTTGCCTAACCATGCTACATCTCCAACACTTACTGGCTGGCATAAACATAACATAAAACTAAAAAATAGTCGAAAATTGTTGCTAGAAACTCAACAGATGTATCCATTTCTCATGTTTCTCAACTATTCTAACTACAGAACCATAGAAAAGCATAAACCGAGCATAAATCACAGCTGAACTGTCAATGGCATTGATAAACATGCCGTTGTCCATAGAACTAGCTGAAAACCATTGATAACTAAGCATAAACTAATCATAAATTGATCGTGTGTTGATCTAGAAACCGGCCACAAACTGCTACAAATGCCATTCCAAACTAATCACAAACTAAATCCAAAAACTTATCAAAAACTAATGTAAGAGTGATCCCAAAGTGATCATAAATTGATTCAAATTGATGCAAAATTATAGTCTCAAAATCATTGTAACAACCATTCTCATCTGCATAGATCTCACAATGACTAGTACACTGAATAGTGACCTCATGGCAGACATATTGTTAGCACAATACCTTGGATGCATGCTAAATACATGCAAGATCTACTACATACAGGAGCTGTCCATAATGGGAGTGGAAGTGCTACCTCCCCCTTGTGCATCAAGTACTACTCTGGACCTCTGCTCTACTGAACCTAACAGAGCCACAACCAAAGTCATCTCTAACTAAAAGGCATCTAGGTAAAGCTGTAACAACTAAGGATGATCTACCAAGTCATCCTCTTCCACCCATTTGACATCCATTGGTGAATAGTTCTAAAACTTCACCAAATACCTTTTGGAAGCTTTAACCCTGACCTTTTTTTCCTTACGTGTCAAAATTTACTAGAGTACCAATATCTAATCCAACTCCTCAACCTCAAGTTGAATTTCAGCAAAGACATCCTTTAGCACATCACCATGAAAAGGCCTCAACAAACTAACATAAAAGGCATTATATCTACCAATGTGGAGGTAATTGCAACCAATATGCAACATCATTGATCTTCTCCAACACTTGGAAGGATCCATAGTATCTCATACTTAACTTCAAATATAACCTCTCCCATCCTTTTATCTTTTCTAGCCTTGCCTTTTCAAAGCCAATACATAATCACCCTTTGCAAAGTGTAAAGCTCATCTATGGCAATTGGCTGCCTTCTTTCGCTTTTCCTAAGACCTCTGAAGCGTATACTTTATCTTTGCATAAGCTACATCCCAAGCTTCCACATAGTGATCAACCTCAAAGATCTTATCCGTAGTAAGCAAGATAGGTGATACCTTTTTGCTACCTTACACAATCTCAAATGGAGCTTTTCCAATGGAACTATGCTTTGTATTGTTGTATGTAGACTCTACCAACAGCAAATACTGCTCCCCCTATGTGTTATGGTCTGATACATAGCACCTCAAAACATCAAACCATTTGTCTGCAAATGGAAGGATGATGAGAATTTCAACGTGGTACCCATATTCTCAAACAACTCCTTTCAAAATAAATCGATTATCTAAGGATCTCAATCACTGATGATCGACTCTAGCATACCATGGTACTTACAGATATGCTACAAAAATAAACGTGCCATACGATCAACCTTTATCTTCTTCCTTACAGGAATGAAATAGGCTTGTTTGCTGAACCTCCCAATAATACCATATCCCACCATTCCTTATAGGCATCCTAGGAAGCTCAAAGATGAAATCCATACCAATGCTCTACCAAGGCCTATCTTGAATAGGCGAAGGTTGTAACAACTCCAAAATCCTTTGCCTATCATGCTTCACTTTCTGACATATGATGCATCTCCTAACAAATTGCTGTACATCATGCCTCAAAGCTAGCAAATAAAAGAAATGCTCCACTGCTTTAAACCCCTAAATTGAAATTGGTTGGCTAGTCGCTTGAACCTTTCTGAAATTCTTCAATTTCAATTGTTGGAATTCAAGTCTTAGGTCTTTCATTTAGAGCATGCATCCCGAGGTAGCTGTCAAAATCCTAAATTTTGCAGTAAATTAGGGTTTACAACAAAGATTAATTAAAAATTTTTCCTCTAATGACTCAAACTGCTGGAAAATACTAAGCGGAGTTGAAAAATGACTGCAAGATTCAAGAGTTTCTCACTTTCCTAAAACACTAGCAATCTCACAACGATCAACCAAGCAAGGGAGTTTTCTTTGTGTGAACTATGCTATCATCTCAAGATAGAAGACCAAGAGTCTACTACTATTGATGAGACTCTGGTACAGAATGTTTGGCACCATGCTATGCAAGAAAACGTTAACTCCATTGAGCTTAATCAAACTTGAGAGACATTCAAGAAAAAGAGGATAGGTGTGAAGTGAGTCTATAAGATCAAATATCTAGTTGATGGCACCTTGGGCAAGCACAAAGCTAGGCTTATTGTGAAGGCATTCCACAAAGGGCAAGATTGGACGTGAAGTTTGTCTTCTTGGATGGTGTCTTACAGAAGGAAATATATGTATATCAACCTCCAAGTTTCAATGTGCCTAGAAAGGAGGACCATACTACGCTAACAGAAGGCCCTCTATGACTTGAAGCAAGCTCTTAGGGCTTGATACAAACCTATCGATTGCTTCTTCCTTCAAAGTGGCTTCCAATACTCGGATCATGATCCCAACCTTACTATCAAGACAAAAGTCCACATTGTGCCTTGATGATCCTTTGCATGGATGATTTGAATATTATAGGGAGTCACCGGCAAGAGGTGGATTAGACATGGGAGATACTTCGACAACAGTTTGCCTATATCTCCAAGCTTCTTTCGGAGTTTGGGATATATCAATGTAAGCCTATCTCACACCCCATGGACCCAAAGTCCAAGCTAATTATTACGAGAGATCCCCTTCCTAATTTCACTGAATATAGATGCCTTTTTGGCTCATTGATCTAGGTCATTCATACCAAAATACACACCTCTTTTGTTACGACACTTTTGTCTTCTTTTAGGAAGACTCCCTTGTAGGCTCATTGGAAAGCAACTTTGCCCATCTTGCACAATCTTTAGGGAACTGGATCCTATGAGATTACGTATGGTAAGGGAGCCACCCTAGTTGGATGGAGTGACTCATATTGGGTTGGAGATGTCAACCCTCAATCCTCCACTACAGGTTTTGTCTCCTCCCTTGGAATAGAAGCCATCTCATGGAGCACCACGCTAAAGCTTACCATGGCGCTATCTTCTATAGAAGCCAAGTGTCGTGCCCTCTACTCTATTGCACAAGAGGCAACTTGGCTCTGCCGAGTATTCGCGGACATTCGCTTCACATGACACAACTAGGACCCATTGAGCTACACATGGATAACCAGAGTACCCTAGCTTTGGCAAAGAACCCCATGGTTCATACATGCATGCATCGATATTCAATATCATTATATTCAAGAGCGGATCATGGATTCCAAGCTAGCAACGGTTTACTATCCCACGGAGGACAATGAAGGGTATCCCTTTATGAAGCCTTTATCTCAAGCTTCCAAGCTTCACCATATGAGGTTGTTGGGTCTTCAAACACTCTCCAAGATCTAAGATGGGGTGTTAGCCTAGTTGTAAGTTCCATTAGAGTCAGACAAAGACAAAGGAGCTTTGGCTATTTCTAGCCCTTGCATTAGGTGCATTTCAGTTTTGGACAATATTTAGGTGTGTTCACAATGACTGTCAATTTGTACAACTCAGTGCATTTTGATTTAAGGCTGTTAGTACCTATGTTTATAGCCAGCATAGTTTTTTTCATACTCATATGTTTGAGCAAACAAACGTGTGCAAACATCTGAAAGAAATGAAGTATGTTATGCATAACATACTTGTCCCGTCGGCCAAGTATGTTTTGGATAACATACTTTGCAAACGTATGAAAAGTATGAAAGTATGTTATTCATAACCTACTTGCCCTATCATTTGTTTTTTTTAAACAATCCCAAGTGCCCAAAATTTAACAATCGTATCTTGTCATCCCCAAACTGCTGCAATTTAACTTTGTAGGGCCTAGGCTCCTCATCGTGGTGGTGGTGGTAATAATGGTGATGATGATGATGATGATGATGATGATGAGCTTTCAAAGTCTTCTCAGGAAGAAGGGCAAGAGGAAGATGTAGAGCTTTGATCCCTGACTTTTTACTCTTAAGGCTTGAAGCTTCTTCCAAGTTCTATCATCTATGTATTTACTATTTTCTATGATCTATGATATGATCATGATGCATTGGTACTGCACTACTATGCACTATGTAGTTTGCATTTTCTAGAAGCCTTTTTTGTGTACTTAAGACTCTATTGAGTACTTCTACTTAAGACTCTATTGAGTACTTCAGCCCACTTTTCTGGATCAGCATACTCTTTTGGACTGTTTTAGGTTAATTTTCTCTCTACTCTTTTGATCTAATGTCTACAGTGAGTCTACACACTTACACAATGTTTACACAATGTGGCTCGGGTATGTCAAGCTTTCACATTGTAATGTGTGTTTCTCCTCTCTCTGTTTGTGTTCTTCGTCATCCAGCGGCATTCCTCCATTATTCAGTCCATTCTCTGTCATCAGCCTCATCCAATGGCCTCATGGACCGATCAGTTTGCTTTGTATCGGTATTCCATTTCAGTTCGGTGCAGATTTTTCCTTCTATTCTCTGTGCTTCTCTCATCCTTTCTCTTCCCTTCTCTCTTCATCTTCGTGTTCTTCTTCCACACATCAATGACAAGCTACTATAACTGATAGCAATACATAACAAAAACCCCAAAGTATCTACCATAAAACTTTACACTGAAATAAATATCCAATGACAAACTAACAGAGTCCCTAGCATATGGATATGTGACACCTACAAAAATGAGGATTTGTATTCATTATTCAAGTCCACAGCTGCAGGGGAAAGAAGTCATGGAGGAGTACACCACCTAGGACTGCCAGCCTACATAGTGAAAAATAGGATGTAGCCATCCCGTGTGAGTAAAAAATCATACCAGAGCTCTGGACAGGCCCAGAAATGCCTTGCACCCAGTCCCAATGGCCACAGAGTAGCTGGAAGATGGATATCCAAATCTCTACCAAGGTCGCATCTATGAAGAGGCACTTGCTGCTAAAACACAGCTGATAGTGTGCCTTCTATATGTGCCACCCTGTGAGGCATCTAAGCATATTATGGTCCAAAGAAGTCAGTGTATGTATAAAACAAGGTATCTGCATAGGGTAAAATAGAAACCAGTCCCAATGGCCACAGAGTGAATGAATGACGGATGTCCAAATCTCTACCAAGGTCACATATTGAAGAGGCACTAGCTGCTAAAAAACAGCTGATAGTGTGCCAACCTGTGAGGCATCTAAGCATATTATGGAGCAAAAACGAGGCAGGAAAAAAGAAGTCAGTGTATAAATAAAACAAGGTGCCTGCATAGAGCAACATTTTGGGGGGGGTGGCACGCGTGGGTGTGTGGTGGTGGTGGTTGGTGGGGAAAAGAGAGCTGTTTCTCAGTTTCCATCCAGCTATTATATGGAGACTCATTCCATCTTCATTTCTGACAATTGAAAGGAGTCAGTTGCTGTAGATCAGAATATTATGCTACCAATGACAATTGAAAGGAGTCAGTTGCTGTAGATCAGAATATTATGCTACCAGTGAGAACAGAATTCCACATGCCAATTTTGACAAATGGGGCTGAATGTTGGTAGGGCAATCCAAGCCCGCATCTCTCATGCTACAAGTCTCTTAGCTTATCATTAGGATATCATACACAAGAATACTACCATCAGTTAACAGCCATTTTTGAGATGAACGTGGTGTGCAAGCTATCCACAACCACTAGTAAATTATACAGTAGCTGTGAGTTTGATCATTTGCATCCACTTTTTAACAACACATGTAAACCTTCAAGATCATCCTAGAAAAGGTGGCATATCGCCATCAAACACAAAAGGAGATATTTGCTATCTGTAAGAAAATTTAAAATCCAATATTTTACCTGACCACCTCGATTTATCCTTTGTGCGTTTGGAAAGACAACCTTCAATTCCTGTAACATCAAACATGTTAGTGCATTTCCTTGTGCATCCCCTTATTTTTGTATGAAAGTGCTAAAACATGGTTAACTATATCTAACTTTAAAAGGAGACAACTTTTACAATCTGATGAACTAAAAGACTCACTTGGTAAAAGAGCACATGGGATTATAACTTCAGGATGGCCTACCAACTTTCAAGCAAAGATAAACATATCAGGCTGTCTCAATGCGAGCACTGACATTGTCTCCAGGCTTCTTCATCAGTTGTCTTGCTAACCACTTTCATCTCTTTCTATTCTAATTGAGCTTCCATGCGCATTCTAATATGGCATCACTAGACTTCCATTGTGATTGTTAGTATTGCTGTATTTCAGCCTGTAGCAGCAGACACTGCATTTTGTAGGAGGTCCACTGCGAAAGAACTCATGTGGTAGAAGCTGTGCATGCTCTGGGAAGCGCATGGCAATCAAAGAAGAAGTGTAGCTATCTGCTGCATAGTGACATCGAATGGCCATTTTCTAGCTTCCCACCCCCATCCCTCCCCTGCCCACCCAACATCCCAGCACACCCACTCCCTCAACCTCATTCCAGCCTTTTCATCGCCAACATGTTGGTCATCAATCTATTACATCACTGCTTCCTCATCAGCTGCATTTCACTCCAGCCTTCTCAGCATCAGCCTGCAATCATCAGCAATATTCTCCTGCCCCAGGTGACTCACCACCAGCAATCATTGCAGCGGTCTACCAACCTTGACTAGGCTAGAGAGAGAGATTTTCAGACCTCCCTTGGTGGCTCCATGTTCTCCCTTGATTGATCAGCCCTGCTTCTCCGACGGGTGTGGAAGCTTCCTCTCCCAACACCACACTAGGAGCACCCATTGATGCTACCTCGAAGGCCATTTCTCTTCACAATTTTCCAATTCAAATGCTTCTTAGATCTTTTATCAAAGTTCACAGCATCTTATCCAACATTGATGGTCCACCTGCTCCTTTGGTAGCGACACGATTGGGGGAGAGAGCCCTAGCTCATCTTCCACCTTTTATATCAACATGATAGTGTGCTTTTCTTCATCTACACCTAGGGATTGGTTTGTCTTCTATTGTCAAGTTGACATCCTTTTCCATTCTCACTTATTTCACCTATGCATATGCATGTTTATTGTAAAAGGGTACTTGAGCAACTAAACAATTCCTCTCGAAGGGCACTACTCAAGTCAAAGCCTTGCTATAATGGCTTGTTTCTATCTTGCATTCTCACTTGCCTTAGCATTTTGATTGTCTGATTTGGGTACTAGGAAGAGTGAACACCCAGTTGTGTAATCTTCCAAGTGCAAACCTATGCGCTGTGTAGCATGTGTTCCATTTACCTCACTGAGCGAGAGATTTGCCATGATCTTGCTCACAACAAATGCCAAGCAGCCATTCTTGTCCAAAATAATCAAGGCATATGGCAGGAATACTAACTGTACTTAAAATAAAAAGATTTCAAAAAAATAGGTGAAATCATCTTTTATACAAGTGTTATAAAGTAAATTACCAAACCACCATGTAACATTCCTTTATCATCAACACCATTGGGTGCTCAATTTGCATTATGGCTCACTATATATGAATTGAAAAAAGATTATATATGAACCATCAAAAGAAAAAGTGGATCCTATAGTAATTGGGATCATCTGCTGTGAATTGTGATGGTAATAATGGCAGACATTGGGTTATCTATTGTGAATTGTGATTGTAAACATGGCACACAATTCCTGCATGGAAAACAAAAGATACCACATGCTGCATAAACTTTCAACATATGTGACTGGATACTATCTTGTGGGATCACTAGAGACTTAGATGTTCAAGACATCTGTTTTGTGGCTACTACAATGGTGGAAATGCTATCTAACAAGGATGTTAAAACACTTTTGTAAAGAGACTTCAATTAAGTTGCACAATCAGTTATGCCTATTTCCACCTTGGCAATGTTGTTGTATCATGGTGCATTTATTTCTTCTATATACTTTCAGTTTTCAGCTAGTGCAAAATTAGAAGTTCTTAAATATTCAAGCAAAAATATGACTGAAAAGTCAAAATTGAGTGCAAAATGGAAGTTCTTCAATACTCAAAGCAAAGGTAATGACTTTTAGTTCATTAGAGAGTTAAATGTTATGTTACAGATCCCTATGCTTTACAATTGGAATAGATTATACCTTAACGAATTGTGAAAGACGGCTACTTGGGTCTCTTGAAGTTGTAAGTAAAATTTTGGGCTCTCTCTCCGTGGCATGTGCATATTCATCATCGATGTGGCTCCCAAGCTCTAATTTCCATGACAATCAAGAAGACACTCAATTTTTTACACTCTACCCTCAAAAAAAAAAAATCTTGACACGATAACTATCACAGAACAAGATCACAATGTAAACATGGCAAGAGTATGAAAGTGATCAGAATTGCAAGTAGAAAAGAACATGGGGAGTGTAATAATACTGATAAGCTTATTCCTTAAGCTACCTCCTAAAACAATCTACACTTGAATTATCTTGTAAATAACCAAACTTCCTTGTTTCTTTCTTGATTGAATACATTAAACTATCAATAATGAGCCTATCCATATTATCAAAGTATTTGACAAACATTAGACAACATATCACATGATTTTAGTCAATATTATTCACTTTATCAAGGTGTACATTCGAGCTAGAAAGTAAAATATCAAATGCAACATATCTATCGAAAAACTAATGACCTGAACATCCAATCTTTCCAAAGAGAGAATGTTAATCAATAAAACTTGAGAATAAAGCTACAAGTTTGTTTTTATCCTCTTAACACATACTTTAGATGCTGGCATTAATTTAGATCATGGAATCACCTACTATGTGTTGAGCAAATAAGGCCTCAATTACCAGAAAATTACCATGCATTTCAATCTAACTTAACTCCACAAAAACAACCTTAAAAAGAATTATCAATCAAGTTAGAGAGCTATAAATGGAGTTATAAAGCTGCCCAATGCATTCCCCATGCTAAGGGAGGAAGATTGACTGCTGTCTACACTCCATACATACTATCAGCTCATCTTCCATGGCTGAAACCTACCATTTATGTAGCAAAGAAAAGAAGAATAGATGCCTCCAAACTTGTGCTTCTCAAATGAAACCATGAAACTGTCCTTTGGAAGCCCAAAGGGTAGTAAACCGCATTTTAGCAAACACTTAATTCATCTTAATAGTAAATTCAGCAAGAAAACTCCACACACAACTAGAGCTAGAATGCTCCTTCACCACACATTGACACTTGTTGACCCCAAAGCTTGGTGCCCGTTTTGGTATTTCTGTAAATTACTAAAATATGCTCGAAATTGGTTACAAATGGCTGCATTTCTACAATTTCTTGCAATATAACTCATCCATAGGTGCATAATGGTCTTGACACCTTCACTGCTGGTCTCCAACCAATTGTAGAGTGTTCAAAAGTGCAAATGAACACTTTAGCCTACCAAAACCCTAAAAATGACAACAAGAATTTGAACCCAATTTTGCAAAGAATTTGTTGAGATAACTCTCATGCATAGTCCCATCCAATCCCATGCTCTTCCTCTCACAAACAAGGGGATTTTCTCGTGATGAAACTGTGAGAATATCGCTTTCGTCGCAACAAAATTGCCCAAAAGCGCACTAAGCTTGAGATCTCGAACAAGAAGAAGGGATCTCGGCCCATAGTGCTATCACAACCTATTTTTCTCATATTTAGCTCAAGCATACCTTGCTGTATATGGAGTTACCCATGCTAAGAGAAGGAAAATTGGCTGATGTCCACACTCCTATTAACAGCTATGTTAGTTCATTGCTGAGTCTGTACATGTCAGTGGGCTAAGGAACCAAGATACTATCTTGATTATTTAGGCATTTTTCTTGGCATTTTATGATTGTCATTTTAGCATGTATTGTTGGCCGACCAGCATTAAATGTTAGCCATCTTGACATGATTTACAGCATTATTTTTGCCTATTTATTCAAGCTTCTCCTCCACATTCATTGATCATTCATCACCACATTGGTTCTAGTAGAGAGAGAGGAGCAAGTACCAGTGCCTTACAGCCAGTGGTTCACATTGGTTCTGTATTGTCTCATATCTTGGTATATAGATTCCATTTCCGGAGTATCTCTTTGCTTCTGAGTTCCTTGTGCAATGTTTTTTTCTTTTACACTATTTCTCTCTTTTCTTTCTCTCTTGTGTACAACCGTCTATTACAACAGTTTTCCACACGCTTTCAGCATTACATCCACTTCTAACATGGTATCAGATTGCAAGATCATTGTTCCTACTATTGTTTTACACTGTTTCAGGTCTGAGTTTTGCCTTTTCATCTGCTGATTGGACCTGTTTCTGACTGCTGTGACTGATTTCCAGCCTGAGTGACCATCTTCCGATCATTTTTGGCATGTTTCCTCAATGTTTGTTGACTGCCATTTTCGTTTTCAGCTTTTTGGGCCTGTTTCAGGGCTGGGGACCTAGTACTGACCCTTCCAAATCAGCATTTTGGTGTCTGCTGCCTGCATTTCACTGATCACCACCTGCATTTTGGCTGTTTGCTCCTGTGCAAGGCTAGGTGACAGTATTTTCAGGCTGGTTTTGGTTATTTTTGGTTTGTCTTCTCACTATCTGGTACACTACTCAACTTTAAAGAGGGTTCATGTGCATCCAGTTGTCGTGTTCTCATCATTACACTCTGGTTATTGTTGATCTTTTCTCTATGTGCTTTCTTTATAGCTTGGAACTCGTGCAATCCTTGTGAGTCCATATTTTTGGCATACTTTTATCCCTAAAGATCCCTCGTCTCATCTTCTCTATATCTCCCTCATCATGGCTCCTCCGGCACCTCCTCCTAATGATCAGCATGCAAATATTATTCACTCATCTACAAGTGTGTTGTTGGAGACTCATGAGATGTGACAAGTGGTGGGACTCTTGGAAACTTGTGTGACAAGTGTCTTGACACTTGTCTCTTCTCTATGGCCTTCCTTTTTGGGCTGAATATTGTCAATAATAGAAACAACCAAATTTAGTAAGCACAGTCAGAGTACAGAATTTACTATTTTTTGAATGACATTACTTTTTTTTGAACTAGCATTTTTAGGCTAATTCGAGGCTCCTAAAATTTAGGGACCTCCTAAAAAGCTTTCAGCCCTCACATGCACATTATACAAGCATTTCATGATCATGTCATCTTGTTGATTGTAACTGACTGTTCTGGCGAATCTAGCCCACACTTCAAGGCATCAATCCTTTCTGTGTGCAAGTCTAACCCTGATATGCGTAAGTTCTGGTCACAGGCGCCCAATCGGGCCATATATGTGGAAGTGTAAACTATCTTTTCTCTAACCCACCGCGTGGGTCCACCATAACCTGTGACCACTCTCATCAATGGCTAGCTCCAATGCACTTTTCTTTATATCTAATTAGTGCAAAGGAAACAAATTTAATAAATCATTATATAGACAAACTAATGAAAAGGATACAAATTCTCTTTCTATAGAGTTGTGACAGCCCTCTGGCTTTTATTCAGTTGTCCTCAGCTAAAAAGCTTCTTGATATGGTTGAAGAATGTCTAGGTAATCCTTCATGAATTTTTCATCTACCCATTGTGCATCTATCGTGGGTAGATTCTTGAATTTTAGTAAGAATTTTCGTGTCACAAGGCCACTTCTCGTGGTTCGATCCTTGTGAAACAAAATCTGTTCAAGTTCCAAGAGTTGCTCTGTTTCTTCAACTTCTGGGGGATCTTCAGTAATGGGTTCCTTTGGTTCTGGTCCTATGTAAGGTTTTAGCAAACTTACATGAAAAGCATTGTGTATTTTCCAATGAGCAAGAAGCTCAAGTCGATAAGAAAATTCATTTATTTTCTCAATCACTTTGAAGGGTCCAAAGTATCTACTGGAGAGCTTTGGAAAAGATGAATTTTGACCGAAACCTTGTTTGAGCCTGCTTTTATCAAACTTTAGCAAGACATATTGACCTTTTTCAAAAGCCAAAGGTCTTCTTTGTTTATCTGCTTGCTTCTTTTGTCGCTCTTGGTTTTCAGCATTCATATTATCTTTTACATTAGTGACATAAAGCAAACAACACTGAACACAATCCTTAATTGCTCTAGAGACTTGCATATGGCTTACCATAGGTATGGTGTCTCCAGAAACTCCAGCTTGGATCTCATACTATTCATGCTTTTGCTCCACATTCATTGATCATTCATCATCTAATTGGTTCTAGTAGAGGGAGAGAAGCAGGTGCCAATGCCTTCACAGCCAGTGACTCACATTGGTTCTATATTGTCTCATATCTTGGTATATGGATTCTATTTCCCAAGTATCTCTTTGCTTTTAAGTTCCCTGTGTAGTGTTCTTTTCTTTTGCAGCGTTTCTCTCTCTCTTTTCTTTGTCTCGTGTACAACAATCTAGTACAGCAGTTTTCCACACACTTCCATCATCACTGGATCCACTTCTAACAACACCATCTATCCTATAAGCTCATTCCATGGCTGAAATCTGCAAATTTCTACAACAAGAAAAAGAAGAGTAGTTGTCTCCAAACGTAGGTTGCTCCCAAATGAGAGAGAAGAAGTCTCAAATGGCTAAGATAAGCTTTTGTAACCAACTACTCCTTAATCATATGATGTTTTTTATTGAGGGCTAATTAATGACTTAGGTGTTAATCATAAGCGAGTTGTTCATTGGGCAAAACTTTAGCTTAGGCCTGCTTAATATAACTTAACTGTCCTAAGTCATTGGCTTACTACGCGAAACTTTCGATGTAACTCAATTCTAAGATGCAAACTTTCAATTTAATGAAAGTTTCATGTTGCACTTTATTCCTTTAGCCTCGGCCATGTACCACATGGCCCGCTATCACGAGGACGTGAAAATTTTATGCTTTGCTTATGTTTAATTGACATTTGATTAAAGGATTAATCAAATGTGCAATTAAAAGATGCACATGTGTTGCACATGGGAGGTGCAAGCTACTTTTTTTTACAGTTGAAGGTCCAAGGACCCTATGAAAAAGATGGGTATCAAAGGCAAAAGTTGTAACATGTTACACTTGTTAGATTCTAGGTGAATTTTAGTATCGGTTTGTCCCTAGGAGCATTAATTGGCCATTAAGTGTCAGTGGTGACAATAGGGACTAGGCATTAATTAATGGATTAATGCTTGTCCAAGGGTCAATTAATGCATGGGACCACTTTGGGTTGCAAATGGCCTAGCCAATTAATTTTTAGATGGGCAAGGTCAATTTTCTGGGCATGGATTAAGGACTAAATTAATTTTCAGAATTAATTAATTCTGAAAATTAATTAAATGGTTGAAAATTGCTAAAAATGGATTAAGAAAGCTGCCACTTGGCAAAACTTTCCCATGCAAGTGGGGGAAAGGCTAAATAGGGCTGAAGGGAGAGGGAAATCTCGTTTTTTCATCTTGGAGCTATTGGAAAAAGGTGTTGGACTGTTGCTGCCAGCTTTTGGGGCCATTTCCCAACCGTTGGAGACCATTTTGGTTATGGAGATTGCATATTCTTGACCTTGGGAAGTTGGCAATTGCTGCTAATGCACTTTCTCCTAAATATCACAATCTTTGCTGCTCCTATTGTTGTTGGTGCATCCGTTTGGGGCTGGTACAGAACGGCAGCAACTAATTTTGATCAGTTCTTCGCGACAAATCTCAGAATTTTCTCTCTCTACAACATTCTCTCATCTCCTTCAGCCTATGCTCAGCCATTCTCAGCAATTCTCATCCATTCAAAGGAGATCTCGACCATTTTTGGTGGGCTGATCTGTAATTTCTGCAGTAAACCCTAATTTACAGCAGAAATTAGGGTTTAGCAGTCACCTTGGGATCTGTGCCAGAGATTGCAGGCTCAAGGGACTGAAATCAGCAGTTGATAATTGAAGATTATCAAGGGATTTCAGGAGCCAACCCATCCCGAATTGATTTGGGGCAGCATTTGGCCAGCCAAGAGTCAAATTGGAGGAGAAGTCCTGGGTGAATCAAGGGGCAAATGACCCAAAAGTCTTGCTGGTCATTTATAACAGCAAGAGCAATTGGTTAGCAAGAGGAGATTGAAGATTCTCAAATTGTACTCCTTCCAATTGAATGAAAGCTAAAGAAATACCGCAAGGGGCGCCAGTTTTGGGCACAACAAGGAGTCTACTGTCCAAGAATGTTATGGTAAAGTGTGTATTTCATTTTTTGTGCATTTATTTATTGTTGTAATTAACTCTTAAATCAGGTTATTACCACCCATTCCAAGAAGGAAGGCTGGTTTCACCCACACACTTGTCCACCACATGCCCCTATTTCAACCACATGCCACTATGTCAAATCCTTTGCTATTGATGCAATGGTCACCATGCCAAGAGCTAGGGATACCAAAATTAAAGTTCATTTTATTTAAAAGCCTTCATGAAGTTTAATTAAATCATTAAGTTCATAAGTTCATTTCTCATCCTGGTGATACACACCCCCTCTTGAAACATCTCAAGTGACCCTGATTGCAGTTAAGATCCAACATGGCATACTAAATGACCAATATATTCTTCCCAACAACCAAGCATACTGTCATTACTGCATCTATTGTCGGTATACAATTATTTATACATGTTTCCAAGTAACCAAGCACACTAGTGTTACTCTATATACTGCTAATGTATAATTATCCATATATGTTTCAATGTAACCAAGCACGCTGCTATTACACTGTGTTCTAGCAATGTACATTCCATATATGTTTCAATGTAACCAAGCACGCTGCTATTACACTGTGTTCTAGCAATGTACATTTTTTCGAAAAATAGCAGTTACTGCACTAGCATATAATCAATTAGAACTTTACAAACCCACAACTATGAAAATGGTACTCACTGCACTAGTAAATAACCAAACATAACTATAGAAACACAAGTGTCTAGTAAGTTGATCCAGAGCTGTCCCTGTATGTAGTATGGACTGATCCATACGGTATGATCCGTACAGTATTATCCATACGGTACGATACGATACGTATCCATGCAATTTAGTACGAAAAAATGGGCACTTTTTGGCCACTCTCCTTTAAGTCTACACCTTTCTCCTTTCTTTTTTTTTTCTTCTTTCTTTTTTATTTCTCCCCCAAGCCTCTCTCTCTCTCAAGCTTCTCACACCCTCTTTTTCTCTCAAGCCTCTCCTCTCTCTCTCTCTCTCTCTCTCTCTCTCTCTCTCTCTCTCTCTCTAGCCTCTTTCTCTCTCTCAACCATAGTTGTACTAGTACCACGTACGAAAGGTTTAATACTATACCATACTTTATGTACCATACCTCACATATTAGTACCATAAGGTACCAACTTAATGGAGACATCTTTCCCATTCGAGCTGCACTTTGGAACAAGCTAAATGCTCCTTATACTAATATGATTCTCCCATGAGATTAGGTTATTTGAGATTCAAATAATTTCTCTCAAGCCCATACTTCTCTTATTTGTATAATCATGCATGTATGATGTATCCACTCCCATCTATGTAGTTATAAGTTGTAGGTAGCACTAGCGCATGTTGCATATGCAGCATTAGGTTTTGGCATGTTACCCTATAGTACTCATCTTATATACTCTAATACATTGCTATTTAGACTTGAAATAACTATTCTATTATCTTTAGTCCAAAATAATCAAGTTTTTTTCCCGTACTAATATCGTACCGTACCTTGTAAAATCTTAAGGTACCATTTAGTACCATATTTTTTATCGTACCTTTCGTACCTGACAACTATGAGCTGATCATAGAAGTACCTGTATGGAATTTGAAAGATCTCCAAACAACCTCTAGATACGGAAGCATATCTGTACTAAGAAAGTAGATGCACCATCCCCCTCTTCAACATCATGCAATGCTCCAAATCTACACTTTGTTAAGCCTATGGACTGAAGTCAGCACCAACCGAAAACCATCAAGATAAAGTTGTAACAAATGAGGTGATTCTATGAAATCCTCCTCCTCCATCCATTTTGCATCAAGAGGTCCATACTTTTGAAACTTCACCAAATAGTGACGAGAGACTTTATTCTTAACCTTTGTTTCCTTATGTGCCGATATCTGCTCAGGAACCAAGATTTCATCAAGTTGCTCAACCTCTAGTTGCATCTCATCACAACTATTATCAAGCGCATCACCATAAAAAAGGCCAAAGAAGACCCCTATCAAAAGCATTGTGAATCTTCCAATGATCAGGTAGCTTCGACTTATAAGCCACCTCATTGATCCTTTTAAACACTTGAAAAGGCCCGTAATACCTCATGTTGAGTTTAAGGAAAAGACGCTCTTTACCCTTCATTTTCCTTAACCTCGTCTTTCCAAAGCATAACAAGACCTGATCACCCTCTACAAATACCAAAATTTTGTGATAATGATCAACTGTCTTTTTTTCTTTTGCTCGAGTCTTTTGGAGAGCTATTTTTTCTTTAGCACAATGGCCTTGACACCTTCACTACTAGTCTCCAACCAACTGTGGAATGTTAAAAACTACGAACCCGCCAAACCCTAAAACTGACAGCAAGCATTTGAACCCAATTTTGTGGAGCATTGGCTGAGATAACTCTCCTGCATAGTCCTATGTACTCCCAATTGTTCCTCTTCCAAACAAGGGGGGTTTCTCGCGACAAAACTATAAGAATGTCACTTTTTTCGCGCCACGAAATTGCCCAAAAAGTGCTTAGACTTGAGATCTCAAAGAAAAAGAAAGGATTGTGAAGATATGACAAGGTTTGCACTGAGAAACACAGCACATACAACCATGACTAAAACACAAAAACTATAGACAGAGACGAGCAAAACTCAAACCCTTAATGCAAAACGCAAATGTAAAGCTCAAAACTCAAACATAGAGACAAACACAAACAGAAGAAACTTTGAAGTGAATGAATATTGTAAATCAATGTAAGAGTGTACACAATGCCCAAAGGCAGAGCAATAAAGTATTGGAGAATGACGTCCATTGGAGACGGATCCCATGTGTTGTGACCACCAATCGATGAGACACAGGGTGAGAAACATCAAACACTAATGACCAAAGAGTCAAGACACTGAGGCGAGTACAAGGATGATATCTGAGGAGGGTAGGCAATACCAAAGAGCTGAAAACACAACAGTAGAAGAGCCATCAAGAGGATAGAGAAGCACGCCAATTGCTCTCTGCACAGAAAAATACCAAACAAGAGAAGTAGAAGCTCGCCTAAAGTTAGGGAAGGTCATTGCCAATTGTCACCTAGCTAATGTATCAGAGAATGACGTCCACCGGAGATGGATCCCAAGTGTTGTGACCACCAGTCAAAGTGATGCAAGGCAAGAAACATCAAACACTGATCACTAGAGAGTCAAGAAACTAAGGCGACCACAAGGATGACCCCTGAGGAGGACAGGCAATACCAAAGAGCTAAAAACGCAGCAGTAGAAGAGCCGCCAAGAGAATGGAGAAGCATGCCAGCAGCCGTCTGCAAAGAAGAATACCAAACACAAGAAGTAGGAGCTCGCCTAAAGGTGTGGAAGGTCATTGCCAATTGTCACCTGGCTGAAGGAGTATCAAACACAAGTAGGAGGAGGCAGTCTATAAGCTAGCAATGGCAAAAGGGACCAAATGTGGTATGAGGGAGGATGCCAGACAATGGGTGACAACTGTGGAAGAAGACGCTAGGCACTGGAGGAGTTTTGGAAGAAGTTTCAGCCGTCTCAAGGATAAGAACACCATGTGGATGAAGCCAAATAGCTAAAATCTACACAAACAAATGAGAACCTGCACAAAACGGATGAGACTGAATGGTGGGCAGCCTATCTATTTATAGATGCTGAAGGATGCCCCAAAAAATTAGGATCTTGGAAAACCATTGAACTCTCTCGAACCATATACCAATTTTGTGTTTTTCGTTGTGGGGCTATTTAAAAATGCTAATCAGCTGTAAAGTGTGTTTTAGCTCAACACCCCGATTAAAGCCCAAAATTGAGCCAAAAAGGCAAGGCCCGCAATGTTGGCATCTTACCCCAAAGCAACTACGGCATCGGACAAAGGGTGCACGACCTCTACCCAATGGCCTACCAAGACTACGAAGGTGATAGTTATCTTTCCAAGGGAGTCCAAGTAGTCATCCCAAAAAGAACAAGGTATCAAACAAAGGGTGCTTGCCAACTCCCTAGTGGCTTACCAAGCACTACAAAGGCGGATGGAACCACGTTGAACCTTTTATCTTACCAAGGGAGTCCAAGTAGTCACCCCAGAGAGGACAAGGCATCAAACAAAGGGTCCTCCTCATCTGCCTAGCGGCTTACCAAGTACTAAAAGGTGGATGGAACCACATTGAACTTTTGATTTTTTATTTTTTTTTGTTTAAGGTTAATTTTATGGGTGGCAAGCGGCTGATGAAGTAACAGTGACCAAGAAGACGGAAGAAAAAGAGATCAAAATCTATACGCACAGAGGTGCGTAGTGAGATACTCCAAAAAAAATCAAAACTGAAAATAAAGTAAAGCAAAGCTAACTGCAATGCAATGAGTATGTAAATATGTAACAGAATTCTAAAAAAGGAAAAGCCTTAAGTATGCGGCCATTATCGTCTGTAACGATGTGGGAAAGTGGTCCTAGAAGGTGCAATGGATGCCCTAGGAAGGAATACATTAAGTGCAATAGGTAAGCTATTGAAAGATATAGGTTGTTGAGGCTGTCTTGTCAAAAGTGGAGCAGCGGTGGAAGCATAAACATGTGCTGAAATAAACTGCTGAAACACAAGACAAAAAGAGAAAAGAAAAGAACACCATACAAATGAGAACTCAGATGTATGCACGGGAAATGGAATCCATATATCTGAATACAAGACAGTCGCATACAACATTGAGTCACTGGCTGCGTGGGCACTCGCACTGGCTCCTCTCTCCACAGAGTCTGCAGATGGTGAAGGTGATGATAATGACTGAGGAGCACTGAGTATAAATAGGCTGAAAAAGTGTGGAGCAATAATGCTGGTCGGCCAGCATTAATGCTGGCCGACTGGTGCATAAAATGCTCCACTAGCATAAAATGCCACACCAGAAAAAAACCTAAAATACCTAATAAAAATGCCCAACCCAGATCAAGCTCATACTCACACATGAGCTGACAAATACTCTGCTAACACCCTCTCTCAGATCATGAGTGATCTGATATAATACAATAGTACAATGAAAAGGGATCAGAAACTATACAACATAGAACCACCAAGTAGAACCATGGATACCCAAGCAGTGGGTGATCAAGCCACTACCAAGGTGCCTCGGAGAGAACCTGATGTCGATGTCGATCGTACCAAACACCTGAAAATAGAGAAGATCATAGCATGTCTCTGTGTCCATCACCAATGTCTCGCAGTAGCATACAAGACCATCTTGTCAAAAATACCCCTGACCATAGGTGACCATGGATTCCCCGCCTTTGGCCAGACCACCAAAGTGTCTCCTCATGTGAGCTCCAGACGAAAGCCTCCCGCTGTCTGTCAGATAACCAGCTCAACATAAACCTAGATGTCGATCCCAGCTCGAGGATTTGATTCCGCCAGACTGAAGTCGATGCGTCAGGGACGTCCCTCTCTGGAACCTGTGTACCTGTATAAAAGTATAGATGAGGCGTGGCTGCCCCATCTGAACACCCGCTCACACTCCCTCTCTGGCACAAGAGAGTCGTGAGGGATGACCTCATCACCACCACTAGAAAGCAGCCATGGAAGGGGCCACCAAGCCCTTTCCGTGATCCGAAGAAGAGGATCCCTTCCGCGCCTTGGACTTCACCTTGGTCGAAGAATCTGAGTCGGAGTCTGATGAAGGAGAGGACTCATCGATAGAGTCAACAACCCGCTTCGTCTTCTGCTCCTTCTTCCTGGAAGCCGCTAACTTCTTGCAGTCCTTCCGCAAATGTCCCTTCTTGCCACAGTGGTAACACTAGGCCTTCAACTTCTTCTGGCCATTACCCCTCTCTGAAGCTACATAAGCCTCGCCTCCATAATGTGCTGGAAGCCGCCCCTGTAATCTCAAGGATGTCTCATGCTCAAGAAGCATCGAGGTCATATGTGTAAAACTGACAGGAGTCGATGATGTCTGCACCCGCAAAGCATTGGCCACTCCATCAAACTCCAGGGGGAGCTTGTAGAGGACCGTCCCGACGAGATGCGCCTCGGGAAGAGCAGATTGCATGTGCCGAAGCTGGTCCTGTACCTGCGTAACAAGAAGAAGAAAAGACTGAATAGTATCTTTCGGCTCAAACTTCATCTGCTGGAGCTGGCCATAAAGTGTGACTGCCCGCATGGTGGAAGGTGCCTCGTACATCTGCTGCAACTTCTGCCATACTTCAGGAGATGTCCTACAGGAGGTAACCGCCGGTAAGACCGCTTTAGAAATACATCGAAGCAACGCCGAGTAAGCACGGGCATCGTCCGAGTCCCATGTGAGCACCGCTTCCTCATGGTTGTCCTCATCAAAGTCTTCAAGAAGAGAAAAAGGACGGAGAGGTCGAGCAATAGCTCCACAGACGATGTACCATAACAGCTTCTGCACAAACCAAGCTTTCATGACAGCACTCCATGTGAGATAATCAGGTCCATGTAACTTATCATCAGTGGAAGTGCACGGAGGAGCCATATGGAGAGGATAAGAAGAGAAGTAGAGAAGAGATAGAAGTTAGAGAGGAAACACAGCCAAAACACAAGCACAGACTTCAAAAAATGAGAGTTCACACGCAATATAACCCAAAATCTGATCAATAGAAGACAAAATCTGCTGCAGAAAGTCAAAAAATCAGTCAAAAGCTGCCAAAAACAGCAAAAACGGCCTGAATTAACAATCACCCAGCCACGAAAGATGCTAAATCAGCAAAAACGCACGCTGTAAACTGGAGAAAAACAGGTAGAAAACTGTCGCCAGCAGCTGCAGATGAAAAACGCAGGTAGCAGAGGGTGCGTAGGCAGCAGACGATGGCAAAACTGCAGAAAACGCAGGTCAAACAGGTTGCCTGTAGGAAGAAGCAGCCGCCTAAGCAGAAAAGGGGAAAACAGTCTTGAAATCAGCAATAAAACACAGCAGAAACACAAATCTTGAAAACTGATACCATGTCAGAAGTGGAGCAGCGGTGGAAGCATAAACATGTGCTGAAATAAACTGCTGAAACACAAGACAAAAAGAGAAAAGAAAAGAACACGATATAGATGAGAACTCTGATGTATGCACAGAAAATGGAATCCATATATCTGAATACGAGACAGTCGCATACAACAGTGAGTCACTCGCTGCGTGGGCACTGGCACTGGCTCCTCTCTCCACAGAGTCTGCAGATGGTGAAGGTGATGATAATGACTGAGGAGGAGCACTGAGTATAAATAGGCTGAAAAAGTGGGGAGCAATAATGCTGGTCGGCCAGCATTAATGCTGGCCGACTGGTGCATAAAATGCTCCACTGGCATAAAATGCCACACCAGAAAAAAACCTAAAATACCTAATAAAAATGCCCAGCCCAGATCAAGCTCAAACTCACACATGAGCTGTCATGACAAATACTCTGCTAACATATCTACGTGCCACATGTCCGGTAGAACGGAGCAAATGGTGCAATAGCGAGCGGCATAGCACCACTAGACTGGCCAACCAAGAACTGGAGACAATCATAGCGGTTTGCTGTGGTTTTCTAGATGGAGGACCCTCGGCCTTGGTACGACTCCTCATCTATATGGCCTGACCTCTCACAATGTGTGCAAAATCTATTTTTCTTAGTGGCATGATCGTCGTCTAACTTCGGGAGCCAATAGTGGCGAACTCAGCAAGTAACCGTCGATATTCAATCAACTCGACTTTCAGATCATTCTCATTCTTAATGGAAAAGTCCTAAAGCTCAAAATTGAGATTGATACATCTAATGTGATCTCATGCTACATAGTGGTCAATGAGATGTCTCCAACACTCGGATGCAAGGGAAAAATTCTATAGCTGAGATTGGAAGTCAAGAAGCAACCCCTACATTAACTAAACATTGGCCGTGGCATTATTGGCTCTCCAATGACGGATTAATCAGGGTGAGCTACACGCTCAGTACCAACGACAAGATCCCAAAGACCCTAAGATTCAAGCACTTGTTGCATGAAGTTTGACCAAGTGGTAAAATTCGACCCATTAAAATGAGTCTTATCCGTGCAAGTAGTCTTGGCCGTCGCACAAGACTAGTAGTGATAGGAGACAAAGAAAGTGTATAATGGAAATAGCTAGGCTAGATAGGGGAGATAGGATGGGAAAATGGAGTACACTAGGGAAGTAATCCTAGAGAGTCCATCGTGCATACAAGAAATATGCACAATGGTTCCAAATGTCGGCATGGCCATATTGGGTATCGACATGGTAACCGGATGAGAACCTTAAGGTAGAGCGATCGGGACACGTATAGAAATCCCTATGTAGGAGTGACCCAAGGGATGTGGGACAACAATCCATAAGTAGCATATAGATGATAAGCAAAAAAACAAAAATACACATCCCCATGACGGCTTCACTTAACTTGCTTGTAGTGACGACCTATTGGAGGTCATTCTACCACACTACCTGGTGTGAACATCCCCTACAATTTCACCATTCTAAGCCTCAATTTGATTTGTGAAATTGCCCCTTGTTTCCCTATGCATTGCTTTGCCTTAGTTTGTTGCAATCAAATATTGTCCTATATATATTTTGACTAGCAGCCAAGATCTGCATTTTAGGCTACTTTCAATACAGTCCTAGTCCTGACATATTGCTCGAGCAGCTTGTTATCTAATATAGTATGCAATCGAAGTATTGGTTGCGGCAATCTTTAGCCTCAACACTCAATCTATAGACACAAGGCTACTCTAATCTAACGAACACCCCACTGTACTATGATATAAATCCACGTATTAATTAACTAGTGAGATGTTTCAACTTCACCTTAGAGCTATATTTTATCCATATTTTTGTGTATCTTAGCAATCTTTTTCCTCTCCTCCTTTAACCTTTTGCATCGCAAGTGGTTTAGAAGATCCCCTTTAGTGTATCAAGTCTTAGCTAGCAAAGGGATTTTTGGTTCACTACCAATGCTGACTTCTGATTTGAAGTTAAAGTCATAGCCTTCACTCGACGAGAGTGTTTCTCTAGTTGATCATAGCTTAGAGGTAGTCCCAATTTCATATAATGTCACTAAATTAGCTAAGACCAGCTTGCTCATAATCTAGTGCTTCCATATACTCCAACCAAGTCCTGTCATAGTCCATTTTGACTTCTCCATCAACAAGCAATAGTTGTGTTTCCCGAGGGTTGGAGTCAATACTAATTTGTTCTATTGCATGCTCATCAATGTCATAGACCATCATTTCAAGCTCTATGGTGGTTAAGGCTTCTCCTTCCCATTCACAATAGAATACCAAGCACCCTTCCACCGTACATAAAACAAATGAACACTTTGCAATTTCAAGAAATGTGTGATTCCATTTGTTCAATTTGCAATGCACTAAGGTATGCTATAACTTTCTCAGCATTGCCCATTAGGCCATGTGCTATTAGAACAGGATAGTGACAAGGTCATTCTTCTTTGAAAAATTACCCCTAGTTAACTTGAGTTAAGTGACCTACTTTTAGGAAAGAATGCTAATAGCAAAACGGCAATGTTCCTATGCACGCTTGTGCACCCTTGTTCCAGCATCATAAGGTGCATGCCATTGTTGTCCAATGAAAAACTCTTCTGTTAATAGCTCAAAATTCAAGCACAAGAGGGGAATGGTGGCCCCTTTCCCTGATAGACAAAGTTAGGCTAATATTATAAAATTTGCAACAAAAGAAATTGGATCGACAGAAGAGGGATACAGTCTTGCATACCTGCAGTTTGATCGTCCTCAAGATCAATCTCTTTCCTCAAAGCAGCCTCCTCGTTGCGAAGTTCGGTCGGGATAGGCTTTCCTTCTGTTCACACCCCCGAGCAAGATAAGGTTAAGGGACACTACCCGAGGCAGAACTGCAAATGAGGTAGCTACTCCGACAAATACAGCCATCTCGGGACTGAAAGCATGATTATTAAGGGCAAAGCATCCGAAATACAGCTGAGAGCTATCCATTGATTGAACAACAAGACAGGAGAACAAACATGCGTTTGGCAAAGAGGGAGGCAGACCTTCGAGGGCCTGTCGGATTTTGCGCTTCTTCTCATAGAGGGCCCGTTCCTTGCCTTCCAAGCTCTTCCTGTAGAGATACTCGCGCCTCAGGCGGATGTTCCTCTTCAACATATTCCGTGGTTGGTGAGAAGGAAGACCTGAGTGAAGATTTTAAAGCATCATAAAAAGCTTCGAAGGTTACGTGCATGGACCCCTCTCCAAATAGCCTTTTAAGTTTTCAATGTGGCATCAAGGGATAGGTTTGATCTTACGAACAGTGTTTTTCATTTACACGAGTTTTCGTATTTTAGACTTAATAATACGAATTCTCAAATAAAATAGGTGATAATGTAGGGTCATTATTGAGCCCCCCAAAATCATAATGATCGCATAAACATTCGAAATTTTTACATAAAATTTGAGTTTTGATCATCTAAATCGCTATTTCTATCAAGAAAAAGTATAGATATTTAGGGCACCCTTACAACTATATGTAACAACATGCCTTAAGGTAACTCTCAACTTGAAGACTTTGTTGCCAAACCATCAATTTTTCAATAAAAGTGTTTGAAAAGAAAAAGAAACGCTACCAAGGATAAGCCAACCTCAATTTGTCTCGCTCATGTGGTGGAGGACCTTCACATCATGTCTCGAAATTACCGTATCAAAATAAAAACTTTCAAAAGTTGTGGGGACAACTGAATCTGTCACTTGTTTGACATATAAAACTATCCAATCCCAACACACTCAAATAACCAGCCTATCGTCCAAAACTAGCCTCCATTTTGAGCTTTAGTTTAATAACTCCACTCCCCATGGTAGAGGGCTCTTTTGCACCTTCACCTATGCCACGTCCAACATTGTGCCATGTTGATAACAAGGAATGGATAACCTACCCATCAACTCTTCTACGAATGATTGTAATTACCGCATGCAATACGTCTAAAAGAAGTGCATGTGCAAGCTAATGGAACTAGCTTCTACTAGTCAAATTCAACTTGCATGGTAGGTCTTTAATACTTTCAACAATAGGCTTTGAAAGCCTATATATTGGATAATTGTTAGCTCCTTTCAAGCATATCTACTTCTTTGATTTTCCAACACTACACATAATGAGGCAAAAAAACAATTACAAAAGTAAAGGGAGGATACGCAAAGGATTTTAGATGCCACAGGATATGAGCTTGAGAAGTCTACCAATCTCTACTAATATTAATGAAACTTTTTTTCCATCCATGATCTCCAAAGATCACCGTGAACCATAGCCACCAAGTTATTGAGTACTAATTAGATGCAAAGTGAGTAGTTCACTACATGTGATTGTAGCAATAGATTAATGCACACAGCAAAGATGACATGGATGTCTTGTATGTTTCCTCTTTTGTTGACAAATTCTTGGTTACCATAGATAATAACATGTCCCAAAGTTAGCCTTTTGACTCAAAAGCATCATTCTATGCCACTCCACATAAAGAGTGGCTCACTGCTTATGATGTTGGGAGACAAGAAAATTCATCTCGGTAATAGGTAATAACCATCATCTCTCTCTCTCTCTCTCTCTCTCTCTCTCTCTCTCTCTCTCTCTCTCTCTCTCTCTCTCTCTCTCTCTCTCTCTCTCTCTCTCTCTCTCTCTCTCTCTCTCTCTCTCTCTCTCTCTCTCTCTCTCTCTCTCTCTCTCTCTCTCTCTCTCTCTCTCTCTCTCTCTCTCTCTCTCTCAACTAAGGAGGAAGGCAAGCTAGCCTTCTATAGAGGAGGAAATTTGGTGGTCTCATGGAGAGACTCACCAAATGACATTGTGAGACCTATGGAACCAACCTTCTAGTAGGAGCATGGAATTGTAACAAAGCCCTAAGACTAGATGTGGGGACCTTTATAGAGACATTCACTGGGAGAGATCTTTTTTTAGTCAAAGACACATGAGGGACTACATACTACACTCCCATGGGTAACAAGCTATAGATGGGAGTCAGCATACAGGAAGGAGACATAAGAGGTTCAAGAGGTGTAGCCTTGCTTTTGAGAGAGGAGCTCTAGCAAGTGATCTAGGTGGTTCATAAAGACGAGCAAGATAGATAGAGAGAGACTTATATCAATTGTTCTTGAGCTAGGACTCTAGAGAGGCCTAGCGAATTTTAGAGAGTATTGCCTAGCCATGCTTGTCATGTCACTTGGTACATGGGAGTAGTATGTAGCTAGTCTCTACAGAGTAGCAAGTCGGAATCATCTCTTTGACCCAATAGAGTCCTCCCAAGAGACCACCACCTTCTTTTACACAAGGCCAAGTTTGTGAGGCTATTAATAGACTTAGTAGAGGTGAGGCACATGACCATGATCGATTAGTAGCTAAGAAATTGATTCATGCTAGAGATTTGGTGACCATGTTTCTAGCTTATATGTTTAATTGAGCAATGTGTGAGGGACTCCTACAGAGTTAGAGCACAAACATTGTACCTATCCTCAAGTCAAGAATTTCCACTTCACCCTTGTAACTATCTAACTATTATGGCTGGAAACACATTGGCTAAACTATATGCCTCCATTCTTGAGCTAGAGTTGAGCGGATGGGCAGAGACGTGGGAGTTCAAAGAGGAGGGACACACTAGCTTCAAGAGGGGCTACTCTACATTGGATCACATCCTCACACTTAGAGAGATCATTGAGGAGGGTAGGGCTCATGGCTGATGGATCTATTGTTGTTTTGTGGAATTCTGCAAAGCCTTTCACACACCACTAAGAGATAGATTTATACATAGACTGCATGCTATGGGAGTAACCAAGAAGCTTAGTTGGGGATCTTGGCACTATATGAGAGGGTTGTTGGCATAGTATGAACACCTGAGGAACTTTTAACTCCTTTTCACTCCACCATTGGTGTAAAGGAAGGATGCCTCCTTTCTCTAATATTGTTCGGTCTTCACATTTGATGGAATTGTTGACTAAATATCCGAGGGGGGAGATAGAGGAGCTCCACTGGCTGGCACTTGGATACCTCTCCTCTTATATGCAAATGACAGTGTACTAATAGTTGATTCCCCAGAGGGACTACAATGACACCTAGATGCACTACACCCTTATGCATCATATAGTGGGCTCTTGGTGAACCTTGGTAAAACCAAGATGATGGTGTTTTACACTACACCATAATGGATTAGAAGATCAACACCTAAACTCACATATGGGCGAGAAGAGTTGGAGTATGTGGATTCATATACATACCTTGGACTATTGCTCATATGTCCCACTTTCTCTATGAGGGAGGTAGTAGTTACTAGATTGCTAACCTCAGGGTATGCAACATTGGGTGGCTTGGAGAGGATGTGCTCAGAGGTACAATTTCAAGAATCCCATACTAAGATATGGCTCTTTAATAAATTGGTCACATCCACATTACTCTTTGGAGTATAGGTATGGGGCCCAAGTCTAGATCATCACCATTGATGAGTCGCATATATGATGGTTGGAGGTTGGCGAAGAGACCCCTTATATCCATGATTTGTGTAATCCATTACTCTAGATGATAATTCAAATTTGTCTCTAAAGAGATATGGAAGTGGCCTCTCCGATCTCATAGTATGATGGGCATCAACATATTATGAGATAGTGGACATGGCCTCGGATCTCGTAGTATGTTGGGCATCGGAAAATATAATGCTCCTTTGTCTATGGCTCTAGTTGGCATATCTTGCATATGTGTTCTTCTACTGGTATGGACCTTTGTCTGCTAATCTCAATCTCTAACTGGTGTGAAGAAGTACAAAACTACCCAATAGCACATCTACTTCCATGTGAGAGGTGGGTGTGCATCATTCGTGGTTTGGAGAAGTTGCTCTCTACAGAAAGTCATATTTGTCCCTAGCTCTTGTTTTGGTGCCAACCATGTCCTCCTCACATCCAGTTGGGTGAGATCCATCCTGATAATCCTACCAATCTATGAGTAGCTCAAGGTAAGTGATGGTGCATCAAGGGAGTACTGTAAGGGGGGTAGCCTATCCATGCTACAACCATGTAATTCAAACCAAACTGGCATATGTGCATACCAACATGGTGTCACCTTCCTTGGCAAGCTATCAAGAGGACTCTAGAGCCAGCCGTGCATATCTATATCTAGGTAGATCCCATGTCTGTGCACACATATAAATTGTCATTTTTTCAAACACTTATACCATCACACATATGACTATAACTCATGGTCTCATAGGTCATTTTGGCCTTTTGTAGATGTTAATATATCATTTCATTTAATCTCTCTCTCTCTCTGTCCCCATCATCACATTCATATTAGTGTTAATGTTAATGTGTGTATTTATATTAATGTGGATGTGTGTGATCAATACTATTTATTAATGTACTGGGGTTGGGGGTGGGTGGCACATGGCCCTGGGCCTTGGTACGACTCCTCATCTACATGGCCTGACCTCTAACAATGTGCAAATCCTATTTTTCTTAGTGACCTGACTTCAAGAGCCAACAATGGCAAACTCAGCAAGTAACCATCGATATTCAATCAACTTGACTTTTAGATCATTTCCCTTCCTTAATGGAAATTTCCTAAAGCTCAACATTGAGATTGATATATCGAATGCAATCTCATGCTAAGCAGTCAATGAGATGTCTCCAACACTCAGATATAAGGGGAAAATTAACTGAACATTGGTCATGGCATTATGGGCTCTTCAATGACAAATTGATTAGGGTGAGATATAGGCTTTGTACCAATGACGAGATCCCAAAGACCCTAAGATTCAAGCACCTTTGCATGAAGTTTGACCAAGTGGTAAAATTCGACCCATTGAAATGAGTCTTGGTCGTCGCAACAAGATTGGTAGTGATAGGAGACAAAGAAAGTGTGTAATGGAAATAGGGTGGATAGGATGGGGAAATGGAGTACACAAGAAGTAATACCAGAGATTCCATCATGCATATAAGAAATGTGCACAATGGTTCCAAATGTCAACATGGGCATATTGGGTATCGACATGGTAACCGCATGAGAAGCCCAAGGTAGAGGGATAGGGACATGTAGAATAAAGGATAGAAATCCCTATGTAGGAGTGACCCAAGGGATGTGGGATGACATTAAATAAGTAGCACATGAATATCCCTACGTCTGAAAGGTCGTGTAGGGGGGGTTATGAGTGTCAAAGGGTAGTGAGGAGAATGCCCATCACATCCGTCCCATAGCGTAAGAATGTGGTAAAGTGAGGGTATGTTAAAGGGTGGCATG
This sequence comes from Lygodium microphyllum, assembly GCF_053477565.2. Classification (NCBI taxonomy): domain Eukaryota; kingdom Viridiplantae; phylum Streptophyta; class Polypodiopsida; order Schizaeales; family Lygodiaceae; genus Lygodium; species Lygodium microphyllum. The sequence continues at coordinate 21,008,186 of NC_141158.1, read as the reverse complement.
CCCACTAACAATGAACCATGAGGTGTAGTGAATGGAGGGTAGATAGATTATGGTCTAGAGAAAGAGAAAGTGTAGGAGCAAAGATGGAAGATCCAACCCCTAGTGTGCTTTGAGCAAAAGTGGATTGTCATCTAAGATTTTGGAATGAAGATGTGAGTAGATCACAATGTGGAGAATATAGTGGGGGGATGGGAGGGAGTTGAGAAGTGTGGTTTATTTCCTCAAATGAAATAGATGGTAGAGATGTATTTGATGAAAGGTTTATGCTTCGAGACTGGAGGGGAGCTACGGAGCTCTACCCCGAGACCTATGGACCGCTTATTGATCAAGAATTTCAAGCTGAGCGGCCATGGCTACCTCTCACATAGCCGACGCGCAATGCCTACCTTATGGATGTAGTGAGCTTACCTTGATGCTCGATCCAGTTCTCTCCTCTCTCTTGCACTCCGGTAGCTCTATGATCCTTGTGGCAAGCTCAAGCAACCTTAAGCCCCCTCCATCAAGCTCCATCCTAAAAGGGAGTGACGGATCGAAGGTTGAACTTGAGAACTATGGCAGGAGAGCAAGAGCAAGAAAGGGAGAGACTAGAAATGGAAACTCCAACAGTCACAATGTGTGACCGGGCCTTCCTTTATTCAAACTGTCACTAAAAGAATAAAGAATAAAGTGACGGTGAGATGCCCGCCACCTGCAGTGTGCAGTGGCGGTGACTATCAATGTAGTAATACACGAGCGGCTAGGCAGAGGCGCCTTTACCCCCAACAACCCCCCACTTAAAGGCGAATCTGCCCCAGTGAGAAGTGAAAAGAAAAAGAAAAAAGAGAGTACAACATGTACACATGTACAACACGATGAGGAAAGATGTCATCTCATCCCATGCCCATCAACCTCTGAGGAAGGCAAAGCGCTCTGTAGAGAGGCTTTTCGTGAGCAGATCTGCAGGATTCTGGTCAGTCGAGATCTTGACAAGATCAACAGACTTGTCCTCAACGACCCCACGTATGAAGTGATACCTCACCTCAATGTGTTTCGTCTTCGCATGGAAGACCGGATTCTTGGCTAATTGAATAGCACTCATAGAATCCGAATGCAATGTAGGGATAGCATCAATACCAAGGTCAACAACCAAACGACCCAACCAAATGGCCTCCTTGTAAGCCTCAGTGGGTGGCTGCAACATACTCGGCCTCGTTAGTAGAAAGGGCCATGCATTTCTGCACCTTGGACATCCAAGAAACTACACCTAGGAGGCATATGTGAATACATAGTCAGAAGTGGACTTCCTACTATTTGCATGTCCTACATAATCAGAGTCAATGTACCCCATGACTCCTGTGTCCTGGCTGCCATAGCATATGCACATATTTGCAGTGCCCTTCAAGTACCTCATGATACCCTTCATGGCATCCCAATGCTTCTTGCCAAGTGTAGCCACATAGTGTGCCACAACACCAACTATAAAGGCAATATCTAGACGAGTGGCTATCATGGCATACATAAGACTGCCCACTGCAGATGCATAGGGAATCTTGGCTATCTCGGCCCTCTACTCATCTATCTGCAGACAATCAGCCTGTGATACGTTCACATAAGAAGGCAATGGACAGCAATAGGCTTTACGTCCTGCATACGGAAGCACTCAAGGACTTTATAAATGTACTCCCTCTGTGACAAGTAGAGGAGTCCTTGATGCCTGTCATGTTTAATGCGCATACCAAGTATGTGAGTGGCCTGTCCCAGATCTTTCATTTCAAATCTCTTCTTGAGCTGAGCCTTAAGAGCATCTAGCTCATCATGAGCTTTCCCTGCTATCAGCATATCATCCACATAGAGTACCAAAATCAATAAAGAACCATCACGGGCTTTCTTCGTGTAAAGACACGGATCCATAGCACTCGGCTGTAGCCGTGTGACTGCATAAAGGCATCAAACTTATGATACCACTCCCTAGGTACCTGTTTCAAGCCATAAAGACTTTTCTTCAATTTGCACACTAGGTGCTGCTTGCCAGGTTCTACAAAGCCCTTAGGCTGCTCCATATAAATATCATCATGCAAGTCCCCATGTAAGAAAGACGTCTTGACATCCATCTGGTATAAATCCAAGTCAAGCTGAGCAACCAAAGCCAAGACTAAGCAGGGTGGTCATCTTAACCACTGGAGAAAAGACCTCGTCAAAGTCCACACCATGCTCCTGCTTAAAACCCTTTGCTACCAATCTAGCCTTGTATGCTGGCTTGGGGTGTCCAGGGGTACTTTTTAGCTTGTACACCCACTTGCATAGCAAAGCCTTCTTGCCCATAGGCAAGGAAACCAAATCCCAAGTGTCACTCTTATGCAAGGAGTCTATCTCAGACTACATAGCCCTCTCCCAAGAGTGACTGTCACCCTTGTGCATAGTCTCATCATAGGTGAAAGGCTCTCTTGCATTTGTAACCAAGACATAATGCATCGAGGGCTAAAATCTATCAGGTGCACATCTGTCTCTAGTAGACAGTCTCACCGTAACCTCTGCTGCCTGTCCAACACCCTGACCATGAGCATCTACTGCAGTTGTAGGCTGTCCAACTGGCTGTGCGGGAGCTCTCGGCTCCTCTTGAAATATGACCCTGCGGATCTCAACAACTCTCTTAAGCTGCTATGCATTTTGTCTTCATGGAAGACTACATCATGACTGCGGATGACTTTTCGTGCCTACAGATCCCAGAGATGGTAACCCATCTCGCCTGCATCCCCATAACCAAGGAAAATGCATTTGACACTCTTGGGATCCAGCTTACTTCTCTTGTCCCTAGGCACATGGCAAAATGCCTCACATCCAAAGACACGGAGATGCGCATAAGAGGGAGGTTTTCCAGTCCATACCTCCTCTGCAACCTGGAAATCCAAACCACTAGAGGGTGATCTGTTTATGACATGCGCAGCTGTACTAATTGCCTCAGCCCAAAAGCTCTGTGGTAGGCCTACATGGCTAAGCATACTACTACGTACATGCTCCTGGATGGTTCTATTCATCCGCTCAGCCAAACCATTCTGGGGGGGGTGTAGGGGGCAGTCAACTGATGCTTAATACCCCTCTCATCACATAACTGCTCAAAAGCACGTGAGACATACTCGCCCCCATTATTTGTCCTTAGGCATTTTAGCCTATACCCAGACTGGTTCTCAACCAATGCAAGCCATCTCTGAAACACAACCAAGACATTGGATTTCAGCTTAATGGGATAAGCCTAAACTTTCCGTGAAAAATCATCTATGAACATAACAAAATACTTTGCACCACCCATAGACTGACAAGGCATGGGCCCACAGACATCCGAATGTACTAATGCCAAGGGCTCACTCATGCGTGGCCTACCAGACTTCTTATGCGTAGACCTAGTCTGCCTGCCATAAAGACAATGCTCACATGAATCAAAACATGCATAATCAAGGTGCGGTAAGTACTACAAACTAGAAAGTATTTTCATTCCCTTCAAAGACATATGGCCCAAACGGGCATGCCAAAGAGATACGTGTGGGATAGAACCCACAGACAAAACATGATCAAGGGAAGAAGCTGATACAATCAAGGGGTAGAGACTGCCAACCTTGGCACCTCTCGCAATCACAAGTCTACCACGAGTGATCTTCCATGCAGAGTCTCTAAAACATACATGATATCTTGCGTCATCAAGCTGTTCAGCTGACATGAGACTACGTGTCAAAGCAAGTACATGACGTACATCCTGCATAATAAAACTACTACCAGAAGGAAACTACAGCCTAACATCACCAATGCCCACAATATCAAGAGAGCTGTCATCACCCAAGCGCACAGAACCCGATAACAGTACGGTATGAATGAAACCACTCTCGGCAAGGTGTCACATAAAAGGACACACCTAAGTCCAAGAGCCAACACTGTGCATATATAGAGTGTATCTCTGTCATCTGCAAAGCACTAGAAGAAGCTTCTAGGATATAATCATCATCATTAACATCCTCAGGCTGCATAACATTGATCTCTTTAATTTTAACACTGGACTTTGCAGGCACTATGCTCCAATCAGAAGACTTATCCTGTACTTTGTCTTTCCCCTTATCTTTGGGCCTTTCATTGCGCAATTCATGGCATTGTGGCCTAATATGGTCATTTTTCCCATAATGGTGACAAGTAACATCTACATTCCTGCCACACGATTTGCTACATGACTTCCCATGAGACTTGGACCGAGATTTCTGAGAATCATGTCCACGGCCACTACCACTGCCATGCTTTCCATATTCATAATTCATGTCTCTAACTGTCATAGCATGAGACACACGAGAGGCATCCAAATTCTTACGGTTAACCTCTTCCTGCAAAAGAGCACTCTCAACATCAAATAATTTCAAAGGTAGCAGTAGAGGCACATAATGCAGTGCGAAACACATCCCTTGACTCATTAAGAGTACCAAGCAAGAAAAGATGAGTGACATATTTTGCAAAAGCGATGTCTTGCGAAGTCAAGTTCTTGATTATAGCATGGAACTGGCTCAAGTGAGCAGACATAGTCACATTCTCCTTCATGTGCAGATCCATAAGCTGCTTCAGCCAATACATCTGACTCACTTGACTTTTCTTGTCATAGAGATTTTTGATATTTTCCCACAACTGCCATGCACTCTGTTCTTCCTCAAATACATTAATTATAGTGAATAAGTTCTATGAGAGACAATACAATAGTGGACTTGCATAGCTCATCAAGCTCAAGCCATTCCTCATCTGGCATAGTTGTAGGCGGATGCCCGCTTAACCTCAAAGATTTTATCTGCGATTTTTGCACCAACACCTGCCAAATCTGGCTCTTTCAATAAGAGTAATTCGTATTATCAAGCTTAGTGATGTTGAAAATAGCATGATCAGTGGATGAACTCGCCATAATGCAAGCTGGAAGACTGTAGACAGTTCAAAACTGCTTGCTATTTACTGTAGAAAATGACCAAAAAATCACCAAAATCGAGGAAAAATGGCGAAGAAAGTGGAACCAAAGCTGCTGTCCACCACGTACTAGTGAAAGTACATCATTTCAGAGTGTTTCAGCATGAAAAATCCATGTCAGTCCATACATATATGCTTGCTGTAATAAATTTCAGATTTTAGTAAAAGAGAGCTAATAGTGCCAAAATCGGATCCCAAGGCAATCAGATACTACCAAGACCAAAGCCGGCATCATGCGGGCATAGCATAAGCGTATGACGATCGATAAGCATGAATCCAACACCCAAGTATGTCATATAAACATCTGCCAGTGAGTAGGCACACCCCCCAAGCAACGGGGCAAAGTGTTCCTCCCCTACCAAAACTTGACACAAGTAGGTGTCAGTTCACAAAGATACGGATCCAAAACTGAGACTTAGCTCATAAGTATACAATGAACCAAGAAATACGATGTATCATCCCAAAAGGTAAGATGTCCCAAAGTCTTAAGTGTCTATAACTGCTCAATAGCATGTAACGGCTCAATGCATAAAAGTATCACCTGCTCAATGTCTGATAAGCATTCAAGAATGCTTCCACTAGCACAAAAGCCATATGTACGAGCTCAAGAGCTCAAGCCAAGGCAAGACACAGTGCCAATGACATAAGTCCAAGACAATACATCAATAGTACATCCCGAACATATAGGCAGTAGAGCATCCGTATGTAGCATCCATAAGCATGTAAGACATCAAGTATATCCCAAGATACAACTCTGGCAAGCCAATAAATAGCTCAAGTAAGCTCCGAGAATCCAAGGTCAAGCCAAGACCAAGCTCCAGTAGCAATAGTCTCCAAACAATGTAACTAGCATGTAGTAATGGCATAGGCTAAGCATGCCAAGACCGGTTAGACATAAGCAACATACATCCCATAAGTACATCCAAGACGGAGCATCTAAATGCTTTGCAAAGTGAGCTCAAGCTCAACCAACAATCCCGAATCAAAACCAAGCTCTATGTCGAGCCCCAAGTGTCAATACATCACTATATATGCCCGAAACATAGCTCGAAAAGTATATGAATAAGTATACATGAGTAAAATGACTTCAGCCCAACTATGTACAGCAGTGATTTATTGTTCAAAACTGAGAATTTTAGCACCAAAATTAGCTCCAAATGGTTGCCAAACAATAGACATACATTCCCCTAACATCCGAGCATCAAACGGGACCAACCGAGCATCAAATGGCAATGCCAAACAAGCTGTAGCATCAAATGTCAATGTAGCACTGTCATAAATTGCATGTGGACTATTATGACAGTTCCAAAATAATGTTAAATCAGTCCAAATTCTATGCCAACACATCAACCATCAAAACCAAGCATTAAAGCATGTTCATATGCCCGAAATGGAGCCTTTCTAAGTGCCAATGGAGGGGGAGAGCTGCTGTTGTGACTGTCAATGCTGAAGACACATATGGGAGGGCTGTGTGATTCTGCCAACTGTAAATGCTAGTCATGGGGCTGCAAAAAATGGTGGCCAAGCTTTTGAGGGGTTCGATTAAAGCCAAGGAAGGCCTCAAACAAGCTCCGGCAAGTCTTGTTCAAAGGCAAGTGAGATATGAAGCAAGGGAGCTTCAATGGTGGCTGCCCCGATCTTGTTTACAAATTGTGAGACCTGAGAACTAAAGTAAACCTTGAAGAAAATGATCAAATACCTCTGATGTAATGCCTTGAAGGTGCCCAACAATACCGGAAAGGTGCTCGGGAAGCCGGGGAGTGACGAGAGCTCGAAGGAGTTGGATATGGCTGCTGGGAAGGAGACCCAATGCAAGTAGGGAGTTGATGGGATGCTAAGAATGCCACGAACCAAGCTCAAGAGTTGAAAAACAAAGCTCTGATACCAGTTGAAAGGGAGCAACGGATCGAAGGTTGGACTCGAGAGTTATGGCGGGAGAGCAAGAGCAAGAAAGGGAGAGATTAGAAATGGGAACTCCAACAGTCACAATGTGTGAGCGGACCTTCCTTTATTCAAACTGTCATGGCCACTGAAAGGAAAGATTGTCTTCCGAGAGAAGGCTTAAGACATGCTGGTAGTGATGGTGCAATTGGGCTGGACAGTGATGACTACATTGCTGGCGTCACAGATGGGACTTTGCACTTTTGAGCACTTTGAAATGCTGCAGTGGGCTTCAATGGCATAGGAGGCATACTGCATTTTATTCGAGCCGACATGGGGGTGCGCAACTCCTCTGATCTGGATGATGAATGGGCATCCAGATTGGGGCAATAAATGTGTTGGGAGTCATTAATCACCACTGGTGCTGGTTCATCTTTCTTTGTAGTTTGTGCTTTATATGTGCCAGCAGCCTGTCTAGCTAGAGTGGGGTTGCTCAAAGTTGAGTCTCTTGAATGTCCACACTTAGGCACCCATATCCAGGGGTTTCCCTCATACTATCCTTGTGCTTGCAAGAGATCTTTGGGGATCCATCGTGGCGTGGTAGTGCGCCTATGTCGATAGCATCTGAGCTGTGTCTTAGGCTGCGACTGATAGTTTTTGCATTTAGAAGCACGTTTTTGTGGTTTACAAGGAGGTGGCCCTCGTTATTTTGACACCCATATGAGCGTGGACTCTTTGGCCTTGTGGAATGGCCTGGTGGGCTTGATTCTAGCAATTTGAGCATGGGGTGAGATATCCATGCTCTTCTCCTTAGGCTTGGTCATGGGCATGGCTGTGGGGATCTCTATTGATGGCTCTGCAGTTGTAGAAGGTGTAGGATAACCCTTGCTAAAAGTAGTCACTATGCGCACATTGCCTACAGCAAGATGGATGCGATCTAGGTTGTGGTCCACATTGCAGTTCGTCTGCTTTTTAAAAGTGCGACCTAGTAGTGACTTATCACCAACCCCTTTAGTGTTTGGTAACACATAAAAGAAGATTGGGATACTTTCTGACTCGATGGAGATAGCCACTTTGCATTTTTCTAAGAGCGAGTAAGTGTTGCTCCCAAATGGGCCGAGTTTAGCTTTTGTGGGCTATAGTTTAGGCTAACCGATGTCCAATGGTCATGCATCAAGATATTACAGCCAGCAACTTCATCAATCAAGGCATCAAAATAATACATCCATTCTGCAGTGATTGTGATTTGTAGGTAGGCGGGTGCTATTGCTTCTTCATCTTGATCTATTAGTTCGGTAATTGTGGCCACACAGACGTTGACAGGGGCTTCAAACATAGGCGGCTCGTGCAATAGATGGGAAGGAGGATAGTACTTTTTCATGCGACTGCCATTGAAGAAGCCTATTTCCTTCCCTTCGAGCGTCTCCAACTCGACATTGCCCGTTCTACTAATTGCATGTACCCAGAAAGGTCCCAGTCCTTGAAATTTCATTTTCTATTTGTGACCTTTCACAGAGTATAGAAGAACGAGGTCCCCCCTGATCAAAGTTGCGTTGCTTGACATGCTTGTTAAACCACATCTTTCGCTGTGCCTTCTCACAAATCAGAGCGTGGGTGGCTAAGAGTCGAGTCTCTATGAGATGCTCTAACTCCACTAAGCGGCGGTCCAAGCTTCTCTTCCCTCCCAACACTCCTAAGCTGCTATCCTTAGCTAGGGACAAAGAACTCTAAGGGTAGAATGGCCTGCATTCCATAAGTCAACCTAAAGGGCGTCTGTCCGAGAGCCATCTTATAAGCTGTATGGTAGGCCCACAAGGCCGCCATCAATTTATTATCCGAGTCTCTTCGTGATGTGGATACTATCTTAGTAAGCATGCTGACTAGGGTTTTATTCGTGGACTTTGCTTGGCCATTTTCTTGAGGGTAGTAGGGCGAGGACCTTCTATGAATGATTAGGAAGGTTGAGAGTAGATAGAAAATCACTTTATTAATGAAGTGTGTGCCCTGATCACTCACTAGTTCGATTGGACAACCAAACCGTGAAAAGACCTACTCCCATAGGAACTTTGCAGTGGTTCTAGCATCGTTCTTTCTAGTGGCTCTTGCCTCTACCCACTTTGTTAGGTAATTTGCCACAATGATGTAGCGTGCCTGGGAGTACTGTGTCGCAGGACTGATAGGTCCAATGAAGTCAATGTCCCATTTTTTGAAGGGCTGTCGAGCTATTAGGGGGTCAACTCCATCTTATCCTTGAGCATGGGCACCTTAGTCCTCTGGCACTCATCGCAGGGTTTGACAAACTTAGCAGCATCATGAAATAGGGTGGGCCACCATAGTTGGAATTGTAACACCTTACAGGCGGTCGTATCCCCACTAAAGTATCCTCCAGCTATCCTGCCATGCGCTTCCCTCAATACATCATGCATCTTGTGCTCGCACATACATCTAGCAACAAACTATATTGTCCTAACCTATAGAGTTGGCCGGTGATCAGTTGGTATGGCTGGATTTTTAAGATAAGTCTCCTTAGCCTAGCTTTCTCAATAGGTCTCTCAGGCAGACTGTTCTCTAGCACTTAAACTACATCATTGGCCCAATATGGCATCAAATCAACCCTAAACAAGTCTCCTTCGCTAGACAGGCCAAAGAGATGAGCATCCAGTAAGTCGTCAGGTATGCCTTATTCAGTAGCTTCTCATGTGGGTATGCGGGACATGTGATTCGCCATGTAGTGTTGCTTTCCCTTACGTAGAAACACAGAAAAATCAAACTCCAACAAGAGAAGTAACCATCTCACTATGCAACCTATAGCACATAGCTTGTTCACAAGATAAAGCAAGGCTTGATGGTCAATGAAAAAGACAAAGGTGTGGGAGCTTTCGCTCAACCGCCGAGACCCATGGACCGCTTATTGCTTCAAGCGTTCCAAGCCGAGTACTAATGGCTACCTCTCACATAGCCGACGTGCCATCCATATCTACGGGTGTAGTGAGCACTCCGGTAGCTCCATGATCCAAGTGCGAGCTTCAAGCAAGCTCCATCCTCAAAAGAGAAGAGAAGAGAAGAGAAGAGAATAGAAGAAGAGAGGAGAAGATGGAGAGCTTCTCCTCCCCGGTCCCTTATCCTCACACACTCACTCCCTCGCACTCTCACACACTCTCTCTCAAGCACAAGCTCAAGCAAGCAAGCAATAAGAAGAAGAAGAAGAAGAAGAAGAAGAAGAAGAAGAAGAAGAGAGCCACTTTTGGCCACACATAATAATGAGCTTCTCATTCACTTTTCAACTTTATATACAAAACCCTAAATCCCTTTTGGGCGGTCATCCCCTTATCCCCTTTTTTACATGGCCGGCCCCGTGGCCTAGGCCCTTTTTCTCATTGTCCTTCTATCTTCCTAGCTTCTTTTCCACCACTCGTCTTACATTTACAAATTGCACGGCGGGTGAGAGTCCGGTGCTCCTTGAATTAAACCATGATGCGCTTGTACTCTTTTACAAAAGTATTGACTTGCGCTTTTCCTTGCGCACCTTTCTCCCTTATTTAGGACTTTTCTCCTTGTGCGTCTTTGTCTTCCATTTCACTTTGCCTTGGCCTTTGTCTTTTACTTTAGCTTTTCCGGATTTTCCACCTTTGTTTGTTTGAGAATTAACATTACCCCCTCCTAGACGAGTGCCAGTCCCATGGCACTCACCATCGTAGGTAGAGGCTTTGGCCTGCATTGAAGACGTGGGTGGAAGAGACACCGGTGGTTGCCGTGGAGGAGTGTTGGTGGTGAGGTGGAGGAAGGTCATTGGGGGCACATTGGTGGCCTAGGTGGCTAGTGGTAGGGTTGTTGGAGTTGGTGGTAGGGTTGTTCTTGATGGCCAACACAAGTGTTGATTTGTTGGGGATTCTGCACATGACGATTCTTGGCGGGCTTGCAGGATAATAAAGGATAAGAATTCAGAGTTGGGTGTCGATGAAGAGCGAATGACACTTTCGTTGGAGTCTTTAATACCTGCAATTGAAAACCTCTCATAGGTGGTCTCTCCCTAAGGGTAGTGCTAGTCTTCTCTATCGTACACAAGACATAGATTAATTAGTTTGGGAGATAGGTGGAACTCTAAGCAAGCTTAAAGTATTGTCATGCACTTGAGGATCCAAACTGTGTATATATTTTGGTGCAGATATTATGTGAGTGCTTGTGCATACTTAGATATTACGTAGTTAGAAGACCATGGGCTAGTTTTTCATAATGATGTGTGGATGAAGCAAAGTTGTCCACATTGAGAAGAAGTACACGTGAAGGTGTATGCGACATCCTTTGCATTGTGACGGCACGACGTATCATAATTGAACACAGGGACACTGCACTATCGGTAGTTGGTAGCTATTGGATCTGCGTGATGAGGACACTGTACTTTTCATGGCCATTCGTGCGGTGCTTACCACAATTGATTGCAATGGTATTAAGGCAGAGTGCAAGAGGGAATTGTGTAAATGGGTCAAGGTGATAGGTCTAACCATAGGTGAGACAAGCTTCCTAGGTATGTCTTGCCCTTGATGTGCCCTGAACAATTGTGGGTGATGTTAAGGGGCTAGGGGATTAGGGGCGGAGCCAACCGACCAAGGTCACTTGACGCACCTAATTTGAGGACCCCTAGGTGCTATGCTATGATCGTGGGTGCTTCTTATCTTTTCGTTCTTTTCTTTTCTTTTTTCCTTTTCTGATTTCTCTTTTTTTTTTTTGGCCTGAGTACAACCACTGCAATATGTTGGGGCTATCAACCTTTAAATGGGTTGGGAAATGTCAAGCTTCGAAGGCTCAGGAAATGGATATTACAGTGATGATTGTGCCCTATCCTCGTTGTTAGAGAAGCAGTTGTTGAGATGGGGAGATACACTTGAGATATTGCAAATCTCTTTGTGACACGCGATGTCGGTACAATTGAGGTAACAATTGTCGTGAGCCAACTGTAGAGCTTGACCCAGAAAGAGAGCGTAGCCCATGACTATGCTTTGGGTCATGCGATGTGGACACTCGTAAGGGTGATTCTTCACATTCGGTAGCGTGGTTTTGTCGCAGTGCTTTGTGAGGTTGGTGGTCTTGTGGTGACTTGGGCATTGAACATGTTCGCACGAAAACCTGTGTCATCCTGCATCCACTTGTCACTTCATGAGAGTATATGCAAGTCACATGCGTCAAGTACATCGAACAAATGCAATCATGTCAAGTTATTGCTTTTTCAAAATCCTATGATGCTAATTGCGGTGTCTATTCCGATGCTTGTTAAAGACTTGGCATATATTAGCAATAGATGAGGAAAGTGTGTACAACTGGGGAGCATACCCCTTTAACCCTCAAAAGACAAAAAGTTATGGCAGGATGGCCTTTGTTAAGTTGCTTGCATATCATAGGAGCTACTCTATTTGCACAAGGCGAGGTGAGTCCGAGTGGTCAGGTGACTGAGGCTCTACTAGTGAGGGGCTCCTGTGAGGTTGGGCAGGGAAGATGTCGGCCGGGACTTGAATGGTGTAGTCTCTAGCCGCAACCGTTTCCAAAATGCTTTTGAACAATGCATCGAATTCTTCCTTGTCTTGAGCTGCCCTTTCTACCTTTGAGCACCTCGTGCCTGAGTGTCTATTGGGGGTTCACACAACCGGTGTTGCCACGCCTTGTGTGGTTCTTTGAGCTTCTATTCCCTTGGCTTGGGGATTCCTCAGCCTATGTCCGAGGCGATGTCGCTTGGGACCTCGTTTCTTTGCATACCTTTTGAGGCTAGGCACATAGCGTACCGGCGAAGGAGCTTGTGCTGCATGTTCCCTTCGATGACAGCGAGTGTCTTTGCAAGCCAGCTGCCCCGGGTACTCCATGTCTTCCACATAGGGGGACCTGCAAAATGCGAACCAAGGATTAGGCCTTGATACAGGATAAAACCATTCGCATGAAAGGGATTATAGTGTGGGTTATCAAGTGCATATGACGAGAAGGGGAGGGGTAAGGCATGCAGTGTTTGTTGTAGAGGGATGGCCCCCATGATGATGTTCATTTGGCCTCTAGCCATTAGCAGATCTTGGCTCATGCTAAGTTACGTGGACTGGTTGTCATGAAGTGGGGTAGGGCTCATCCTCGGAAGGATAGACCGAAAAGGGGGAAAGGTGTTTAGAAGGGGACGGTACCCTGTCTACACCATTAGAGATGTTGGTCAGGGCTTCCTATGGTGGTAATGAGGGTTGCATGCCCTCCGCATAGAGGTGGGAATGGTCACACAACTTCTAAATGTGTGGTGAGAGGAGGATCTGAGGAGCTTAGCCTGTTGAACCCAACTCTTCTCCCTGCGCTTGACTATCTTTGCTTGTGTGTGTTGATATTTTCTATACACGGTCACAAAATTCATTGTCGTACATATTTACGAATCCTTGTCACATCACGAGGATAAAAGCCAATGTAGAACTCCGGATTGTACTAGAGTATGGCACACGCATCTAGTACTCGTGGCAGCTTACTCAATACCGATAGATATTTTGCAACATCGAGTAGCATGGAACCTTGTCCGAGTCTACTGGCAACATGTAACTCCTCTTCAGTGAGAACCTTATCAAACAGAGAGTTCTCTTAGCTAGATTCAACTAAGTCCGTACGCCGAATGGTAGTCAGCACTCGAAAGGAAGTTGGTGCCACATAGGTTGGGTCTCGTTGAGACCGCCATTTGGCCAATCGCTCCTCTGAGACTATCATGATCTGGACTCCTAGTTCGGCCATTGCAACGTGGTTTTCACACCAACGTTGTTCAAATTGACTTCGATCCTCTGATAGTTGCTTTAGTTACTCTATCTCTAAGAGATTTGGTTGGAAGAGCACATCATTGAATGTGACAGTTAAGCGTAGTTCGTCGGCTTCCTCGTCAGAGATGAGTCGCATGCTTTCATACAAGAGCCTGTTATAGTGCTCGTCAAGATGTTCTTGCTCTTCCCAGGATAAGGGAAACGGCAAGTATTCTTCAAGCTGCTCTTTAGGGAATGCGCCCATGTCTGCCAGGATGTAGACACGTGCGAACACTTTGAGCTTAATATCCAACTCGATTAAGCATTCTGTGATACTTCTATGTTCAACGAGGGCTTGCTCGGTTGCTATCTCATGCAAGGTTCTAGGAGTTTGCCTGGGCTTCAGTGTTGTTGGGGCTTAGGCCTAGACGAGCAAGTTTGGCCAACACTAGGATTTCTTATGCTCTTGGGGTTTCCATGTTTCTCCTGAGGATTTGTTATTGCTTCATGGTTCTCTTTGGACATGACTAGTATAAATTTGTCACCTTGTTGTGACAACATTGTATCCACTCTTGATTGGTCAATGCGAGTTCTATTGTCGGTGGATTGAGTGTTGCAAGCAGCCTTTGATGGTAACGACTGCTTTGATTTTTCAAAGCACATGGATGTGTTTGAGGTTTCACCACTATTAGGAGAGGCATCAATGGGTTCATTGGTGGATGGACTCGATGCTTTATTCCTCAAATCTCCAACGCTCTTGGTGTCAATGTTCTTGGGATCCATAACGACCTGTGACTACTGCTATCTTTGTTGTTTTCTCCTCTTTTTCTTGGTTAGTGAAGGTGCCTATCTCAACGACTTAGGACCATGGACTAGGTCAACCATTGATGTGCTTGGTTGGGCTTCAGCATCCTCTCTCTCTAGTGTGTCCTCATGGGACATAGCCGCAGCCTACTAAATAGCCTTGCTAGGTTGTGAGGGTACAACTGCCTCTCTTTTTGGAGAGTCTGGCTCTTCAGCCAATTCCCTTGTGTTTAATTCCCACGTTCCGCAAGGGGCATTGTCACGGCCAAGGGCTGTGACTGCTGTGATCCTTGATTGGAAATAGTAGCGGCTAGTCCATTGGGCTGGCTACTCTTGGTGGATTGCAATGTCAGGTCCCTAGGGCGATCAGAAATGGTCGTGTCTTTTGTTGCCCTTTGAGCATTCATCTATGTAGATCAAGCATGAGTTGATCTAGTCACATTAGGTTGCACATGCATATCCTTAGGCTGAGAGCTACGGCTAGTGTCATGTCCCACCTCTTGGGCATTTGAAAGCTTTGACGGAGATAGAGATTGGGAGTGAGCAGCCGCCATTGACGACCGCTGTTGTGCTTCTTGTGTCCATTTGGAGAAAGAGGGTGTAGGAGATCTAAGACTCTTAGGTGGACTTGTCACTGGCTGAATGATTTGCTCGAGGCTATTAGATGATTGTGCCATTTGCTTTATTGAGCGATCAGCCTTGCCATGAGCAATGTTGTGCCTATGATGCCTGTTATTATCTTGGGAAATCAAAGGCTCTTTGGGCACTAATGGCTTTTGTGCCATGAGCAATGTTGTGCCTATCATGCCTGTTATCCTCTTGGAAAATCAAAGGCTCTTTGGGCACTAATGGCTTTTGTGCACGCTCAATGGCTACATATGATATCTGCTTATTGAGTATGCTAGGTTGAGGCTCTTTCTTTCGAGCACTCATGTCTAGTTTCTTGCCTCGAGACCTGGAGTCTCCCTTAGACTTCCTCCTGTGCTTCGTTGCTTTTGATGCAATGTGGCCTTCAGCTGATAGAGGTGGTTTTGCACGGGATTTTGGTACCCAAATCCATCGGTTACCTGCGTAATACCCTTGAGCACGCAGCAACGCTTTGGATATCCATCGCGGCGTTGTGCTGACCCTCCATCAATGCCTTTGTCTATAAGGCTTGGGCTTCCATTGGGGTCTTCTACGATATTTGTAAGTCCAAAGCCCGTCCTTGGCCTTGTCTCTTAACCTTCTTGTTTCAGGCATGGCCTCACTCACTGGTTCTCATTGTTCAACCTGTGCTTGTATCAACTCTTCCAACAAGTCCTTGCTCTTGTTAGTAGGCTTGACTATTATGTCAGCACCCTCCTTGCCTTTCCCTTGAGGTTTGATGAGGTCACCCTCGCTAAAGCTTGTGATAATCCTCACACCCGGTAGTGTTAGGTGTATCCTTTGTGCTACATAGTTGGCCTCACACTTGGTTGCCCTTTTAAAGGGTCTTCCTAGGAGGGTCTCCTTCTCGTAATTAGCACTACTTGGAGAAACATTAAATAGGATAGGTAAGCTTTCAGTTTCGATTGTCGTAAGGATTTTGCACTTCCCTATTAGTGCTTGTGGGTGCCCCCCCTAAGGGCTAAGAGTTACATTAGTCGATGTGAGCTTTGGTTGGTGTGGGAGCTTTCGCTCAACCGCCAACACCCACGGACTGCTTATTGCTTTAAGCGTTTCAAGCAAGCTCTAATGGATATCTCTCACCTAGCTGACACGCCGTTGATCCTATGAGTGTAGTGAGCTTACCTTGATGCCAATGTGAGTAGCCTTCTCTCTTGCACACCTCAGTAGCTCCACAATTCTCGATGCTAGCTCAAGCATCCTCAATTCTCCTCCATCTCCAAGCTCCATCCTCCATAGCCGTGTGCGCAAGAGAAGAGAAGAGAAGAGAAGAGAAGAAAAGAAGAGAAGAGGAGATAGTGAAGAGCTTCATCCTCTTGATCCCTCACTCCCACACACTCACTCCCTCACACTCTCACACTCCCTCTCTCAAGTTCACACACAAGCAAGAAGGAGAGAATAAGAAAAGAAGATGAAGACTTCTTTTTCCATACACCAAAAGAATGAGCTTCTCATTCACTTTTCAACTTTATATACAAAACCCTAAATCCCTTTTGGACAGTCATCCCCTTTTCCCCTTTCTTACATGGCTGGCCGTAGCCTAGGCCATTTTTTCCATTGTCATTCTCTCTCCCTAGCTTCCTTTCCACCGCCCTTCTACATTTACAAATTGCATGGTGGGTGAGAGCCCGGCGCTCCTTGAATTAAACCATGATGTGCTTGCACTCTTTTACAATAGTTTTGACTTGCGCTTTTCCTTGTGCACCTTTATCTTCAGTTTCTCTTTGCCTTGGCCTTTGTCTTCTGTTTTAGCTTTCCGGATTTTCCACCACCTGGCACTCTTTTACAAGATTCCAAGGTGCGCATTTGTATTTTAAAATACACCTTTCCTCTTTTGCATTTGCCTTGGACTTTTAAGGTTGCCCTTGCACTTTTGGCCTTTCCTCCTCTTCTTTCTTCAGTCGAGCTACCTCCGCCTTTGCCTTGCGTCTTTTTTATTTCCTTTTGCTTTCTTCACGTTGGGGTTAACATTACCCCTCTCCTAGACTAGTGCCAGTCCCACGGCACTCATCGTCATAGGTAGCAGGCGTTAGCATGCACCGAAGACGTGGGTGGCAAGGATGTCGGTGGTTGCCATGGTGGAGTGTTGGTAGTGGTGGGGAGGAAGGTTGTTGGGGGTACATGGGTGGGTTAAGTGGTGGTAGGTGGTAGGTGGTAGGGCAATGGAAGTTGGTGGTAGGTCTATGCTTTGGGGGGGGTTGCACTGATGGAGTACAAGTGGTGGTTTGGTGAGGATTTTGTACATGATGATTCGTGGCAGGCTTACCGGGTGATAAGGATAGGAATTCAGAGTTGAGTGTGGATGAAGAGCGAATGACACCTTCGTTGGATCTACAATACCTATAATTGAAAAACCTCTCATGTGGTCTCTCCCTAAGGGATAGTGCTAGTCTCCTTTATTGTGCACAAGACATATTTTGATTAGTTTGGGAGACAGGTGAACTCTAAGCAAGCCTAGAGTATTGTCCTACACTTGAGGACCCAAACTGTGTATAGGTTATAGTGTGAATATTAAGTGAGTACACATGAATATTTAGGTATTACTTAGTTAGAAGACTATCCGCTTGGTTCCTTGTATAGCAATGGGTCAGTGAAGCAAGGGGCTAAGTTGATGGAAAAATTTGTCGATGAAGATGGGGAGTACACTTGAAGATTGCTTGAGACATCATTATGGTCTTGTCAAGGCAATGTAGCATAATTGAGCTCCTTGATGTCTTAGCTTTTGGTAGCTAGTGGCTACTTGTAGTGCTTGAAAAGTATGGTGTACTTTTCCATTGTCTTTCATGCCTTGCTTACCACTGTTGATTGTAATGGCATTGAGATGGAGTGCAAAAGAATTGTGCAAGTGGTTCAGGGTGACAGGTCTAACCATAGGCGAGGCGAGCTCCCGAGGTATGTCATGCCCTTAATGTGCCCTGAACAATTGTGGGGGATGTACAAAGGGCTAGGGGATTAGGGACGGAGCCAGCCGACCAAGGGCACTGGACGCACCTCAGTTAAGGACCCCTAGGTGCAGTGTTGTGATCGTGGGTGTTTTTTTTTTTGTCAAAGTACAACCACTGCAATATGCTGAGGCTATGAGCCTTTTTGGCTAGGAAGTGTCAAGCTTGGAAGGTTCAGGAAATGGATATGACAATGATGATTGTGCCCGAGCCTCGTTGTTAGGGGAGCCGTTGTTGCGATATTGGTGCGATGGCGGGGACACCCATCGTGAGCTCACTGTATCGCTTGGCCCAAGAAGAGAGTGGAGCCCATGACTATGCTTTGGTGCGTGCGATGTGGGTACTTGCAAGGGTGATTTTTCGCGTTCCGCATCGTGGCTGTGTTGCGATTCATGTGCGGTTGGTGGTCTTGCGGTGGCCTGGCCATTGGACACGTTTGCGCGAAGACTTGTGTCATCCTGCATCCACTTGTCACTTCGTGAGAGTGTATGCTCGCTTGCGTTAAGTACATCGAACAAATGGAATCATGTTAAGACATAACTTTTCAGATTTCTATGATGTCTATTGGGATGGCTATTTCATTGCTTGTTAAGGTCGCATTCAGTAACGAGAGGTAACGAAAATGTGTACAAGTGGGGATCTTGCCCCTTTACTCATCAAAAACAAAAAGTTATGGCATGCTGACTTGTCGAGCTACTTGTACATCATGGGGGTTTAGTTGATATGTACGAGGCGGGGTGAGTCTAGTTGGCTAGGCAACTGGGGCGGTGTTAGTGCGGGGTTTCCGTGAGGCTGGGCAGGGAACATGTCGGCCGTGACATGAATGGTGTAGTCCCAGGCCGCTACCGTTTCCAGAATGTCTTTAAACAATTCATTAAATTCTTCCCTATCCCGAGCCGCCTTGTCACTTCGTGAGCACATGGTGCCCGACCGTGCATTGGGGGTCTGTGCAATTGGCATTGCCACATGCTGCGTGTTTCTTTGAGTCTTGACTTTCTTGGCCCGAGGATTCTTCGGCCTTCATCCGGGACAGTGTCGCTTAGGGCCTCACTTCTTCGCGTACCTCTTGAGGGTGGACACGTAGCGCATCGGTGGACGGGCACGTGCCGCATGTTCCCCGTGTGTGCGAAGAGCATCCTTGTACACCAGCTGACCATGGTTCTCCATGTTTTTCTTCTAGAAACCTGGAAAATGCAATCCAAGAGTTAGGCTTTGATACGGGATAAGAGCGTTCCCATAGGAGGGACTTGGTGTGGGTTGTCAAACGTATGTGATTAGAAGAGGAAGTGCGGAACATGCTGGACTCTTGTAGTGGTGTCCCTCTAGCTGCTGACTACGAGCAAGTCTTGATTCATGCCGAGTTGGATCGGTTGGTGGTTCTACATTTGGAAGGCTCCTCCTTGGGAGGATAGGCCAGGGAGGGGATCGTGTACACAGAGAGAGAGAGAGAGAGAGAGAGAGAGAGAGAGAGAGAGAGAGAGAGAGAGAGAGAGAGAGAGAGAGAGAGAGAGAGAGAGAGAGACTGCGCCCTACTTACGTCCTTAGGGATGTTGGACAGAGCTACCATGGCGGTAATGCGGAGCACATGCTCTTTGCCCGGAGGCGGGCATGATCTAGTGAACATGGAACCGGCCTAGCATAGCTTAGTAGCCCAGATTTGTCTGTCTGTGCGCTTGACTTGTTATGGGTTGTGTGTGTTGATAATGTCTATACAAGGTGATACAAAAATCATTGGATATATATGTGTACATACATTTGTCCTATCCCTTGTCGCTTCACTAGGATAGAAACCAATGGTAGAACTCGAGATTGTACTGAAGCGTGGCACACGCATCTAGCACATGTGGTAGCTTACTTAATACTGATAAATGTTTTGCCACATCGAGTAGCATGGAACCTTGTCCGAGTCTACTGGCAACATGTAACTCCTCCTCAGCAAGAACTTTATCAAACAGAGGGTTTTCTTGGCCTGGTTCGGCCAAGTCCTTGCCTCGAATGGCAGTCAGCACTCGAAGGAAAGTTGGTGCCACATAGGTTGGGTCTCTTTGGGATCGCCATTTGACCAATCGCTCCTCAGAGACTATCATGATTTGAGCCCCTAGTTCAGCCATTGCAACACGGCCTTTGCACCAACGCTGCTCAAATTGACTCTGGCCTGCTGACAGTCGCTTTAGTTGCTTTATGTCTACGAGATTCGGTCGGCAGAGCACTTCATTGAACGTGAGGGTTAAGTGCAGTTCGTCAGCTTCCTCCCCGAGATGAGTCGCAAGCGTTCGTGTAGGAGCCTGCGATAGTGCTCATCAAGGTGTTCCTGCTCTTCCCAAGATAAAGGGAAGGGCAAGTAATCTCCAAGTTGCTCCTTGGGGATTGTGCCCATGTCCGCAAGGATGTAAATGCATGCGAACACCTTGAGCTTAGCATCCAACTCAATTAAGCATTCTACGACACTTCTATGTTCAACGAGGGCTTGCTCGGTTGCCATTTCATGCAAGGTTCTAGGAGTTTGCCTCCAACCACTTGACATTCCCCAAATGAAATGGGAATTCATTAGCATGGACTTTCTTGTTGGCCTGCCCCAAGTTCAGGAAGGATACAACTCCATTATGGTTGTGGTGATATGCTGACCAACGTTGCACATCTTATTCCTGTTAAGACAAACTATAAAGCCTCAGACATCACAAGGTTATTCATCAAGGAAATATTCCAGAAGAATCATTAGTGATCGTGACTCTCTCTTCACCTCACACTTCTGGAGGGCTATCTTCGAGGCCATTGGGACTCAACTCTATTTCAGTATAGGTTACCATCCCCAAACTGATAGTCAAATAGAATGAGTCAACCAAGTCATTGAAGATATGCTTAGGGCACATTGTTGCCGCGAACCCAAAAAGAAGATTTAATATTTGCCATTGGTTGAGTTTGCCTACAAAGCTTTTTATCAACAAAGCATTCAGATGACCCTTTTTCAAGTATTGTATGGGCATGATTGTCGTACTCCTTTAAGCTTTTTGGATCCAACCTTGAGAGTTGAAGCTTCAAAGCAGATGCTGGAAGACATGGATGGCGAAATCAAATCAATAAGACAGGACATCCAAGCTGCCAAGGACATACAAAAGGCTTATGTAAACCTGAAACAGAAAGATAGATCCTTCGTTGAAGGTGATATGGTCTTCATTCGCGTACATCCAAATAAGAGTTCCATATCCTTGAGTGAATGCAAAAAGCTAAGTCCAAGGTATTGTGGACCCTACAAGATTCTCAAGTGCCTAGGGCCTAATGCTTACAGGCTGCAACTCCCTGAAAACCTAAAAGTTTATAATGTATTCCATATCAGTCTATTGAAGAAGTATGTGCCTAACCCTAGACACATGCTTGATGATCAACAAGTTGTAATGCCTAGCCAAGGAGTCCTTGAGCTACAGCCTGATAGGATCTTAGATGTTAGGGATAGACGTTTGAGATCTAGGACCTTGAGAGAATACCTCGTGCAATGGAAAGATTATCTCAAAGAGGATGCATGCCACTTGGATGGATGAAAGTACTCTCAACCAACAAAACCCCCAGATCTTCTCGAGATGAGGACATCTCGATTCCTCTAAGGGGGAGAGAATGTAATATTTCCGCAACAAAATATTGAAGACCCTAGATCTCGCGCAAAAGCAGTTCGAAGTAATCTCCTGCAATAAAGACACACTGGGCTAAGTGCTCCCTCCGCGTGCATCAACAAACACCAGCACCGCGTCATGTGTAGGAAGCCGTGGCTTGAAAATTGCAAGCCACCGTAGGCCTCTGCGGGAACATCCCTTCATGGGACAAAAAGATAATGAATTTGTGCAATTTTTAAAATTAAACCTCCTCCCCTTCAGCCATTGCATGGTGGGGAGAGGGAGTATGAGTATGTGTGGAGTAGAGAGGAGCATGGGGAGGGGAAACATGCTGCCTACCACTTGTTTGGCTACCCCCTTCACACTATATATGAACCCCCCCTCCCCAAGCTTAAGGGGGGAGGGGATCGTGGAGTTGCTGCCATCGCCCTATGGATCATGCTACCCGCCCACCACACTGCCACACCGCCAAGACTACCGTGCTTCCGCCAGGCTGCTACACCCATCATCTTCATCGCCATCATCATCATCATTACCATAATCATTATCTTCACCATCAGGATCGTCATCATCTTCCCAATCATCACTCTCTCTCCACGTCATCTGGCTGTGACAAAAGCTTGGAAGCTTCCATTGGAAGCTTCTATTGAAGCTTCCATAGGCCTTATTCACCCGTGCCTTCTCGGGTTCCTTAAAACCGTGATTGCAAGACCCAAATTCTTGCGCGGAAGAGGAGAATCTTGGATAGTAGTACCCTTTGAAGTGCATAAGGGAGCCAAGGAAGATTTGCTGCGTCGAAATCTACCGCGTCAATGGCTCCTAAGCAAAAGGTGAGAGGAGCACACGCGGGAGCTTCCACTCCGAGTACGCGAGTGGACAACGCCCCGATTCTTAATGCCCAGGTTCCGATAACATTCCCGCATGAAAATGATGCTTTAAGCATGTTTTTAATTCACGTAGGGAAATTTAAATGCATTTACATATTCAATTTATAAAGTTTAGTGGCATGTCGAGCACTTGCATTTGCTTGCACTTCTGTGGTCAAGAGTAGCTGCATTTTCAACGTATGACGCATAAGTTAAAAGACGATTTTGTGCGAAGGCATCCTTGTTGCATCTTGTAAAGGTTAGGACATATAACACATAACACATTTAGGTAATAAATTCTTGGTTGTGTCTCGTGATTAAAGCAACCGTAGACATACATTAAATGTTGTTTAAAAAGTTTCCTTGAAAGGAAAAAAAGATTTATAAACTTTGTCAATAAAATTGATATAATTCAATTTGCATGCAATGAATAGTTACAATTTAGATTGGGTTAAGTGATAAAGGACGGATTAAAATCAATGATGGACTCATGGCATTCGCTCATGCATGGAGTTCTTTTATCAAAGTTGAATGCATCTTCATTAAAAATATTAAAGCTTTGATTTCGTTGCATCAACGTAGGGTTTGTAAGAGTTAGCTCTGAATTGTCAATCAATATAGTTTAGGGAAAGGAAAAGTAACGATCATTGTAGATCTCATAGCTTCATAGAAGGAAAAGGTCTATGGTCTTGAAATTGCATATTTGCATGGAATTTTATATCTTGTAGTTACTTACATCTTTTAGGGAAAAGTACTTGCAAATTTAGAAGAAAGCATTTGCATATTTAAAAGGAAAGATCATCTTAAACCGTGGGTTGGTTAGATCAACTAAGTAATTCACATATAATTGAATAGCTTTCATGAGAATCATAAAGGTATGATTAGTTAGCATATGACGATCACCTCAATGTGCTAGGTAGGGTTAAGCTATGATAAAATTCTACCTAGTATCGCACTTGGGTTGCCGACTTAATACTTCCAATCTTAAAGGTCCTACCCACATTCACGGAATGTTAGGGTTAGCTAAACGCCCATGCAAGAATGATCTAGGGTTCTCACCCTAAGGATCAATTGACCAAATATTAGACTTTCGTACGAATTTAGGAACCCTAGGGCCAAAGTGTTATCGACCTAGTAGGGTTAAGGTGGGTCAAGAGGACTCCCAAGCCCTTATCTTGATCAAAGGTATTCTTGATCAAGAAAGACTGTATGAAGAAAGATATAATCCCACAAGTCAGATACTAACACAAGGTGCAACGCCGTACGATCTTGTGTCTAAATCACAAAATAGTATTGCTACTCCTTAGACCAAGTTTGACGAGTTCTATTCGCAAGTCAAATTTCCTAAGAATTGAGAAGTCGTCCTCCTTCAACACTCTTCCTTGAAGACTGATTTGTCAAGCCAAGGTAATTATGAATTGACTAGCAAGCAATTAAGTGAGGACAACGAGGTTGTCCACGATTTATTTTCCATAATATATGGAAACCTAAAGTAGTGACAATTTGGGTTAACAGGGTATAAACCCTAACCCAAGGAAAAAGGGGTAAACAAGCAACTTAGCTTACAAAACCCTTGGGATCTTGCCAAGTCGCGATTGATCCTAGATCGAATGCTAGATGTATTCGGGGAGAAGGAATCACACCTTAGCAGATGGCCATACAAACAACCACTGGAATGCTTGTGTTTGTACACTTAGGAGCACTGTTTGTACTTCTTTGATCAAGGAACTAATGCCGGTAAAATAAATAATGCTTCAGGTTGAAAGCTTGGAGGGAGAGGCAATATCAGTTACCTCCAACTGTTTTCCTGACCCTATCCAAGGGGGTTGTTAGCCGCACCAGGTACGTGGACCGAAGCTGCCGCAAGAGGTATCTCTGTGGGTGCTACTTGGAGTAGGAGGACGCTTGGGTGCCAAGGGAGGCTCTGGCCGTAAATCCCTTGCCTCCGGATCTTGCACAAGAGGCCCACAAGAGGTCGATGTGACTCGAGATGGGATCTCGAGGCTTGCATACTAGTCAATGGGTAGAACTTGGAATAGTGATCCCTGAGGATTGCTAGAATATCCTTCATGCAGATTATGTGATGTATTCCAAAGATTGATAAATAAATATCAAATGTTGAAAAGGAACTTGCTTGACATTGTTTTTCTATGTCAGTGCCTAAGGTGCGTAATGGAACTAGTGATTAATTGGTTAATTAAAGAAGCTGTTTTTGCTTGTCAAACTAAATGTGGTAGGTAATTAGATAACTAAAGCAACCCGAGGAAAGTGCGGTGGACGTGACTTTGGGTCCGTCCTACGGAAGGGTGGTCCCGGTTGGCCGAGAACTTTTCTCAAAGGAATTGATAGCGAGGTAACAGTGACCTAGAATCTATAGAGCTAGACTTCCAATTTATGTTGTTTTAGGAGAACGGAATGGGACTATGCCTTACGGGCAGAGAGGTCGAGCTTCGCATCCCTCTTGTTTCCCATTCTCCTTGAACCAAGTGCAGTATAAATCCGCTTCGACCCTGCTATTTTTGCGTAAAGTAGTTCATTTGGGGCTTGACGCTAGCTACCATTCTAAGAATTTGACCATTAGGAAAACCTTGATTTAGGTCAGTCTTGAGTGGGAACAGATGGAATGCTTCCACTTCGTGGTAGACTCGAGAAAACCTAGATCGCAAACCCCGTGTCATTCCTTGGGAGTGCTAGGCTACGCTTTCTAGACTCTCTTCTCGATGGGCTGCTAAGACGTGTCCTACAAGTGGACAAGGGGACACGTTACATATAGGGTGTTGACCACCATTTGTAACTATCTTTAGAAGAGAACCTGATGACCCACTTGTATTTAGATTGAATTCTGACTGGAGAGGAGTTACACATTGCCAGTCAAATAGACTCCAGTGACTTCCTCATGGATGTTCTCACCTACATCACTCAAGTAGGCATCAGCCCTTTTGACATGGACCACTATGCTAATTTGGAGTACAAGCCAAACTTCCATGCTTGGCTCATGAGAAAGTAAAGCACCGCAAGTATGAGTTGAATACCCTTGACCTGTCAACCCTTAATCCTAGGAAGGATTCTTCTCAATTCCAAGGGGAAGTGGGTAAGATGAATCAAACATGTAAGGTGAATGGAATATGCAAGGAGAAAACAAAGCCTCAATCAATGTCCAAAAGAAAAGAATGATAAAAAATCAACTTGTAATTGAGGAAAAGTGTCATAACATTTTGGAAATGGATAGAACTGTTGGAAGGAAAAGTCTCTTTCTATACTTAAAAATTTCAATCGTCCATAAGCACATAATCTTTTCCTTTATGCAAGAAATTGTTTTAAGATAACTAATCATAAGCATGGCTTAATGACATGCACCCACTATGGCAGGATAGAAAAAGACCAGCAAATTGCTGTTCTCAGAGGAAGAGCAGGCAAAGTACGGCCTCTCAATTGAAACGAGGGCCTTTAATCAGTGCAAGTTTAAGTATGTCTTGAACTTGGATGATATAGCCATCGAGGAGCAATCCATAAAATAGATTGTGGAGCAATGTAATTTGCAAAAGTACCTAGAGGTAGTTTGGCTAGATGGTGGACTATAACCAGTACATAGAGTTCCTTTGGACCTTGAACAGGAACCGTGGCAATGTGACCGTGCAAAAAGGAGAGAAAACCCACTAGGTATAGATTGAGTTGACACCCGAGTTGGTGGAGAAGGCATGGGCCTAGCTAGCAAGGTAGAAAGACGATTGAAGAGAGATGTGTATACCATGCTATGAATGGACAAAGTGATGGTCCACACTAACGATGGTATTAGCTTGGCTAATATTCATGATCCAAAAATCCAGTTGCAGGTCAAAAATGGTGCATGCACTATTCTCTAACCAAAGATACAACTCGATAGTGAGCCGGATCAATGTGCCCATGTTGGAAAGCATCACTGCCAGATCTCTAGATGAAGTGAACCTAAATGGTTTCATGTGAAAGATCATTGAGCCTTCAACAAAGGCATTGGCAATAGGAGGAAGACCCGTAGGAGGAGAGTCCCCTACTTCTAAGGCAGCAAGAAAGGCATCATCCTCAAAGGTCTTGACCATCGGGTTTGGTGGGGTCTAAATTGCTATCATCAAGGAAGCCTTGGGGAAAGGATAGGGAGAAGGAGTTGATGAAACACCTAACAGGTCATCTCCCTACTACCAGGAACAAGAACAATCTAGTGAGAGAATAGTAAGTGATGAAGAGGAGGAAAAGAAAACACAATCTAGCCATGGAGGGGCTAAGAAAGCAAAGAAAAAGACTACACATGAGAAGCAAGAAGCAGAAAGGAGGAAAAAGGAGAAAGAAGATTTGCAAAAGACTCGAAGAGAGTCTAAAAAAGAAGAGGAAGAAAGGAAAAAAAAAGTAAAAGAAGAGTCCGAGAGATTAAATGAAGAATCAATAAGAGCCGAAGAGAAGAGAAGGAGGAAAGCAGCTGAAAAAGAGGAAGAATTGAAGAGGAAGGAAGAAGAGGACATTGCGCTAGCAACACGCATGTCAATAAAACAACAATGTAGACAAGACAAGTTGGGTGCTATGAGCCCACCACGAGATGAAGGCCCAAGCTCAAGTACCCAAGTTCCAGAGATCACACTACCTCCGATGAGAGAAGGCAAGGGTAAGGGCCTTATTGATCTCATCCCTACTATCCTAGTGCCCACCACCACCCCTAAAACCACAACCACACCCAAGGCTCCACGCCTAAAGTTGATGCTGCAACATGTTGGCCTGGGTGCAATTCTTGGTGAATAAGGAAATGGCCCAAGGGGTAAGTGAAGGTACCCATGTAGTAGGAACTAAGAGAATAGCAGAGCAGATGCTGAGTCAAGATAGGACCCTAAGAGGCAAAGGGTGGAAGCCTCTATGACCTCCATTCCCACAACGATGATGCCACTTGCAAACTATGATGAGTACATCCAAGAGCTTCTCTCGCAATTAGAGAAAGAAAAGGAGAATAAGAAGGTAGTAGTGGCTGACTTAGAAGTTGAAAAGAAGTCCAATGGGGCACTCCAATTAGAGAAGACCCACCAAGTAGCTATGTGACAAAAAGAAATACATGAGCTGAAGGTAAAGCTCGAAGCTAAGGAGAGCGAAGAAGGAAAGTGAAAGGCAAGGCTAACTGAGGAGAAACAGGGCCTAATGAGGATGCAATAATGCACCAAGGAGCTAGCATGATTGTATGAAGAGCTGCAAGAAGAAATGAAGAATGTCTAAGATGCCACAGAAATGCTAGAAGCATCACGAGAGGAAAGGGCACACATGCATCAAAAGGAGATAGAAAATTTGAAAAAATAGGCAACCTTGGGGCATGAGGAGCAAAAGAATTGGAGAGAGAGATTGAAGCGCAAGAGCAACGACTCATAATCCTGTGGCTGAAAGGCAAGGGAAGGGCCTAGAAGAAATGAAAAGAAGAGTAGAAGATTGGACCAATCATAATGAAAGAAGAGTCAAGGACTTGGCACGTCGTCTAGCCTGGGTAGAAACACACAAGGTGCTAGTAGAGGGGAGGACACAGAGGATGCTCAAGTGAGCCTAGAGAGCCAACAACGTGCCTTCCTTAACACAATCCTGGACATCACTCAAATAGAAGAAGGGGAGGCCATTGAACCATTGACAAGAAAGCTGGGTATTGCCTGTAGGGCCTTGATAGCAGGATTGCATATGCTGACACAGGTAGTTGGTGTTAGCCTTAGCCTTGAAGAATAGAGGAGTTATCTACTAAGGGCAATATTGACCCATAAGAAGTGGATGCCCTAGGGTTTGCCAAGAAATCACAACAATAGGACATGAAAGAGGGCGAGGCAGATTAATGATGCGAATTTCTCTACTTCCCTCTTTTTTCTTAGCTCTCCTAGAAGCTATGAATGATAGCTGCTTCACCTACTACAATCATCCATTTCTTTCCACCACCACTCCAGGTGTGAATGAACCTCAAGGGATATATGCAAAGCTCCTTGAAAAATCCCTTAAGACCTCAACTTTACCCTCTCATGACTCTAATGATGAAGATTAGCTCATCATTATACTTATGTAATTCTAAAAAAAAGGAAGAAGAGAATAAGAGGAAAAGAGAAGGTAATCACCAAAAAGGCAATCAAATCACCTCACTACACGTAGGTCACAATCACTGCACCGAGGGGTCCTCAAGTTAGGTGTGTCTGGTAGCTTTGATTGGCTGGCTC
The DNA here is from genome assembly GCF_053477565.2 of Lygodium microphyllum. Lineage (NCBI taxonomy): Eukaryota > Viridiplantae > Streptophyta > Polypodiopsida > Schizaeales > Lygodiaceae > Lygodium > Lygodium microphyllum. The sequence goes on along the minus strand of NC_141158.1, from coordinate 20,979,538 downwards.
CATCCCTAAACCCCTAGCCCATTTTGATTCCCCACATCACGATCAGGGCATATCAAGGGCATGACATACCTAGGGAGATCACACTCACCTATGGTTAGACGTATCTCCCTAAGCCACACCAACTAAACCTCCCTTACAAACGAGCTGGGTCCTCAAATGTGGGATAATACCCAAGCTTTCCTATGGTCACAAACCCAACTCCCAGTTCCACTAGCACGAGCACAATGTACCGCACATTAAGGTAGACAATCCCCCTAGGTAGCACACTTCTTTTCTTTTTGGATACAAACAAAAGCTGCAAACCACCAACTTTAGAGGCCCTGCCATCCACTCCAGGCCTCTACTACCTCAAGATTTTGATTAGCTTCCCCAAGAGGCCCCATCATCATCAACCCACCAACTACCCTTCATATCATCGAGCCCTCATCAACATAGACATGCAAGTGCCATGGGATTGCTGCACTCGTCTAGGAGGGGGATAATGTTAACCCGCGTTTGAGATGGAGAAAAAGAAGTCTAATAAAGTCCAAGAAAACTCCAAATGCAAACACAAAGGAAGAATCAAGAGGGGAAACGGCCAAAAGTGCAAGGCCGCTCCTCTCTTATTCTTCTCCTCTCTTCTCTTTCTTGCGCACGGCTATGAAGGATGGAGCTTGGAGGTGGAGGCTTGAGGATGCTTGAGCTCGCATCATGAATTGTGGAGCTACTAGCTTGCTTGAAGGAGGAGGCTACTCATTCGGGCATTAAGGTAAGCTCACTACACCTTGGTAGGATCGAAGGAACGTCAGCTAGGTGAGAGATAGCCATTTATGCTCACTTGAAACACTTGAAGGAATAAGTGGTTCGTGGGTCTTGGTGGTTGAGCAGGAACTCCCCCATCACATTACATTGTAGATTAGCTATCCACCTATGCTACTTAGGAGTGAGATTTAATTCAGTAAGAAAATACTTTAGAATCCTGTGATCACTTTGAACTCTAAACCAACTCCCATACAAATAATGGTGCCACTTCTTTATCACATGTAGAATAGCCAATATCTCTTGATCCTAGATATTCATAGCCATCTCCTTATCTTTAATCTTGTGACTTTAAAGGTAACAACTCCATGCTCATATAGCAAAATTTCCCCTATGCCATGACCACTGGCATCACATTGTATGGTAAACTCTCTAGAGATATCTAGGCATACTAAAATAAGAGTAGAAGTAAGGAGTTCCTTTAACTTATCGAAGCTACTATTTGCAAGCGCATACTAAATCACTTGTCAAGGAGAGAGCTGAGAGGTGAGAGAGAATGAGTGACTAGGAGAGAGGAATACTAGAAAGATAGGAAAGAAGAGAGAGAAGCCATGGAAACTGTGAACAAGGAGGTGAGTTGATAGACACTAATTATATTATTTCCAAAAGATAGGAAAATTCACATGCCTCCTATCTTTGATACCTATGTTAGTGTGACAAGGTATTATTGATAATTTCACACAAAAAATATATTCCTAGCTTTTTATAGTGCATGCTAACAAACAATGATATCACTCTTAAGCCAAGGGGTTGCTATAGCCATTGTCTATTCTTGGGGGAAAATGGATATACATTATGATGGATCTCATCATTGTCTTGCCCATCACCAAGAAGGAATGGAATACCATCTATATGATAGTGAATCAACTCACAAAAAGCAATCCACTTTATCTTGTTAAGATACAGTATACCGCATCTTAAGTGGCTAGCTAGTTTATGGTGTATGTCTTTAAGTTGGATGGGCTTCCATATGTCATTGTGCATGATCGAGATACCAAATTTATAAGCCACTTTTGGTAGGCAATTTTAAGCTCCATGGGAACCAAATTAGCTCCATCTATATGTAAGAAGCTAGGAAGAATATATGTTTAGAGTAGAATTAATAATAATACCTTGCCACACTAACATAGGTATAAAAGGGAGACATGTAATTTCTCACATCTTTTTGAAACATTAATACATTATTGTCTCTTACCTTACCTTATTGTTCATTACTTCTATGGCTTCTCTCCTTTTCAATCTTTCTCTCTCCTTTTCTAGTATTTCTCTCTCCTCATCACTCTCTTTCTTCCTTCTGCACCTCATATTCTCTCTCTTCTACACTCTTCTCTCTCCTCTTTCTCTCACTCTAGTCCTCTCCTTGAGAAGTGGTATCAGAGTATTGGTCTTTAATCCATTTTCTCATATTTTATATTGAATCCTAATTTTCATAATAAAAACCAATTTTAGACAAATATACTATATGTACAAGACATGGATAGTGATTGGCAGTGACTTGCAGGATATCTATAGTTAAAAGTAGAAAAAATTGGAGATCTTTGAAGATGAAAGGGACACATATGGTAGTGGATGGAAAAAATAGTGGGTCGTCATAAAATTTTCATGTAATTTTAGAGGTATTTGGTAAAATAGGATAACTAGACTTGGAGAAGACTAAAACTCAATTACTTTTTTAGAGCAGAGCTTTTTTCTTCTTCTTTTCAGCTTGCATGAAGCTTCCATGGTGGATTTCTCAAAGTTTCTCTTCCTATGTGGATCAAAGGCTTTAGTCATTGCTTCAGGATGAATCTTCATGCTTCATAGAGCATTTCCATTACCACATATTGATACACAAGATGCCAAGTGGACAGCCATCAAAGCTAGCACAAAATGCATTGAATTTATTGACCTACTTTTTTATGCTGAAAATGATTCATTTCTTCTTGATACTCCATTCTAATCAATCTTTGCTACTTAATAATTGCTTCATGAGGTCACATTGGTCAATATAGCTGCCTATTCCTCATCCATTCATTCTCTTGAAACCCTAACTATGTAGTTCATGGACACTATGAAATCTTCAAGTCAAGCTTTAATTTCTTATCAATTTCTTGAAGACTCTTCATCATTTTAGTCCTATGACTTATTTCAGTATGGATTCTTGAAGAAATTGCAAGGATTGAGCAATAATGGCCAAGGATTCATCTTCAAGAGCTTCTATGGAGTCAAAATTTGGGGGAGACGGGTTCAATGCTTCAATCTCAAGCTTTTGAATCTTCAAGATTTCTTCTAAGAATTAAATGCATAAGGATTGAAGATTATTTCAACAACATTGAGCAACTAGAGGCTTCATCAAGCATTTGGGTATCATTCAAGCCTTCATCAAACTAACAAAAGGCATTCCTCTTTAATTCTTAATCTCTCTCATTCATCCAATTATTGAGATTCATCCAATTTATTGAGAGATTAAAGAATTGTAAAATTTCCATCAAAATTTAGCCCATCATTGGTTAAATCATCCCATTCATGGAATGAATTATTACTTAATTCATACTTGGCTCAATTAGTGAATTAGAAGCTCTTGCTTGAAGTTTTAGCATAACATTCAATTCCATTGATTGAAGTCTAATTGGTAGATTATATTGCTTACTCTAATTCTTTGGTTTGCTAATACTTGTTGATTCATGGTAAAATATATCATAATCTATTGTAAAAGGGTAAGTTAAAAGTGAGTCACTATGTGGTAAGACCCTCCCCCTATTCATTTTGCCAATTTCAATCCTCTTGCATTTCATGGAAAGACCTGAATGAAAATTCTAGTAATGCATATTATGCTAATTGATTAGAGTATCATGTTACTGCCATGTTGATATTCCCACTGAGGAAAAATGTGGATGCTAGGGGATATAGTGTGACAATAGAGAGGTGACCCTCCCCTACTATTAAAGATCTCAAAGGGGTACAACCAACTGACTTGGGGTAAACTTTTCCCACCTCACGATGATTTGGAGCCCGTATAGGGAAGCACTCTCAAAGAATCAAGTACTTTGAAGATCAAAACATGATGAAATAGGGATTTTATAAGATACTACAAGATATATACAGGTTATTATAGGTACTATCTACTTCACTAAAGTATAGGTGCAGGTATTATAGGTTGCCCACAAGTCCTACATACAGCTCCCCATAGGGTTTGGAAGCCATTAGGTACTACCATTTTTCTTTCACAAGTGGAAAAAATGGGTGCTTACGGGTTAAAACAGGGTGTAGGCCTGGATAGTTCAACCTTAGAGATTAAATTGTAGAATTTTCTGTCTTAAACTTGTTATGATTTCCTATAGATCATCTTGAAGAGGGTATTGTTGGCTCCATATTGAATCTAAAATTTTGAAAATTAGAGTTTTCCAGCTCAAGTTATAGCCAATTTTCTAACAAGGGGTATTGCACGATTGCACTACTATAGTAAGTCATAAGGAAAAGAGTAAGGCCCAATATGAATATGCTTATCAAATTAAGGATTCTATGCTAGAAAATAAACCTCAAGAGATCCCTGAATAGCCTCAAATGCAAGGAGAAATTAGTGTACTTAATAATACCATGTGTGAATATGAGAGTAGGCATGCTCAAAGGCATATGGAGCTATTATCTAGAATTAAATAGATGGTGTTGTCTATTAATCAAATAAAGTTTTCCATTGAAAAGTTGGTGGATTTCACTATCCAAACAAAGGCTTTTATTGATAAATTAGTAGAATACAATGCTCAAATAATGTCTCAATTCTCCCAGTGGATGCAAATGCAAATGGAAACCAAGGAAGCTAGGGAGAAAGCTCATTCAAATATTGATCCCTCAGTCGCACTTCAACCACCTAGCCAAAATGGCCAAGGTCATGGAATCATTGGATGAAGATGCATTCCCAATCGTCGATATGAAGTAGGTGAGATTTCAAAAAGGTATGATGATTATTTGGGTAGTATGAATGGTGCTAATTTCCAAGCTTATGGGCTGAATTTCCAACCTCCTAGAGGTCCTCTACCATCAAAAAGGTTTTGCATTAGTTCTCAGCCACCTATTGGAAGAGTACTATCTTATTTTGGAAGTTCAATGCCTACCCAGTCTATTTTGGAATAGCAACCTTTTCATAAAAGGGAGTTGAAGGATAAAATCATTTTGGCAAAGTACAATGGGTAATCATCTTCACCATCCGATCTAGAGGAACGGATTTCAAAATTAGAATCCTATTTTGATATAGTTCATAGAATTGATGATATAGATTCATTTTGCATCTTTACATTTGGAAGTATTTGCACATACTTGGTGGAGTAACATCAAGAAAGAGAACATACTTGTAGAGAGTTGGGATGCATTCAAGACACTTATGGTTGAAGTCTTTGTCTCTCCTCTTGAAAAAGAAAAATTGGCACAGAGATGGTATGGATTAGAGCAAAGAGGGCTAAGTGTACCGAATTATTAAAAACCAATTTCTCAACCTTACCATGTATATAGAGAGCATTAGTGATGAAGCTAAACTCCACATGTATATGTATGGTTTGGAATCTTCTTTATCAACTGATGTTTGGTGCAAAACCCCACCAATCTTTTCAAAGAGCTTAGGAAGGTTATGGAAGGAAATATAGAAGAGAGTCTTCATTTTAGCCTAGTTATAATCGACTAAGAATTGTTTTAAAATAGGGACAAGTTAGCAATGCTTATGGCAACAATCATGTACCAAGTGAGAGCTTAAGAGTGACAACTTATCCATCGTTCAATGCTCAAGATGTTAAGGCAATTTTAGGATAGCAAACAAACTAAGAGTGGATTTGAAACAAGGGATAAAAAGTTTAGATCTACTTCAGCCATGTGAATCCAAAGTTTATTCCTATAGACCTCTACAAAGAAAGGAAAGAAAAAGTCTTATGTTTCAAATGTAAAGCTAATCATGCAACAAAGTGTGTATACAAAAATGCAAAGGCCAAGGTCCATAGTATGTTAGTCTTTGAAGATTCAAAGGATGATAATGATGAGGTCAATGCATTTGTAACTACAATTGAAAATGAGGATGTTGAGGAGGAATTTGGGCAATAATACTTTAATGATCATGTCGATACATTTTCTTTTGATCCGGGTGGTAGTATTCCTTTTGATTTGGGAGGATCTGATGATGAGACACTTGCTGCCACTAATTACTCCATTTCCATGGATGCTTGGACAGGTTCTAAGAACCCTAATATACTTCATATGAAGGGTAACATTCATGGGAAGGATGTGTTTATCTTGATAATAGTGGCAGTACACACAATTTTGTGAATAAGTCCATTGTGGATATATTGAGTTGTCTTTCCACAAATTTACAACAGCCCATAAGTGTTCAAATAGCAAATGGTGAAGAAGAAATCCACACTCAAATATGCCGATGGGCTTCTTTACAACTAGCTAAAAATTATGAAGCAAAAGTAAGCATGATTACTTTGGAAATGGGGTCCATAGATGTTATACTCAGGTGTGATTGGTAGATGATATTAGGAAAAATTACTATGGATTTCTCACAGCTATATATGGAGTTTATCTTTGATGGACAACTCATCCATTTATAGAGAATCTCTAGTAAATCAAATTTTCAACTTATCACCATTCAATAACTCAAGGAGTACAAGAAGCACACACAAATTTTTGTTTTGCACTTGAATAAAAGAGGTTTAAGATTAATCCAAAAATTCATTAGATCATCCGGCTTTGAAAGTTCTTCTTGAGGAGTACAAGGATTTGTTTGAAGTACCTACTTCATTGCCTCCTAAGAGAGCAATAGATCACTCTATCAATTTGGAGCCCAACTCAAAGCTAATTAATAAGCCACCCTACATATTGTCTAAGTGTGAATGTGAAGAAGTAGCCAAGAAAATCAAGGAGCTTCTAGAGATGGGATTCATTGAAACCAGCTCATCACCTTATGCATCTTTGGTCTTGTAGTAAAGAAGAAAGATGGATCATTTAGGATGTGTATTAACTATAGGGATATAAACAAGATAATAGTGAAGAAGAGGTACCCAATACCTAGAGTTGATGATTTTCTTGATAAGCTCAAGGGGGACTAGATTCTTAACCAAGATTGCTTAGGGTATCATTAGATTTGTATGCAAGAGGGTGATGCAGTCTAGACTACCTTTAGGAATGATTGAGGGGGGCTATACCATTTTCTAGTTTTGCCATTTGAGCTCACTAATGATCTAACTAGAGCTATACCATTTTCTAGTGATGCCATTTGGACTCGGTAATGCTCTAGCTACCTTCCAAAGTCTGGTGAATAAGATTTTACAGCCTTTCCTCTTTCAGTTTATCCTAGTCTTCTTTCATGACATTTTGATTTATAGCAAGACTCTACAGGACCATTTATCTCATATTATGAATGTTTTTTGATGTATTGAGGTATCTAAAACTCTTTGCTAAGGAGAAGAAATGCTCTTTCATGTAGACTGAGGTGGAGTACTTGGGTCATATTTTAGTGAAAAGGGATCTAGGTTGACCCCAAGAAGGTGCAGTGTGTTAAAGATTAGCCACCACCTGCTACCACTAATTCACTTAGAGGGTTTCGTGGTCTATCCTCATTTATCACCGATTTATTAAGCATTATGTGTCTATTGTAGCTCCTTTGATTGATAGGTTGAAGAAGGAGGCTTTCTTTTGGGATGCACTTGCAGATGCTAGCTTCAACCAGTTAAAGGAACTCCTTACTAGCATGGAGTGATTGCCTTTAAAAGGTGTAAGCTTAACTATAAGAAAATGGTTATGAATGTCTATGATCAAGAGATGTTGGCTATCTTACATGCGATAAAGAAGTGGCACCAGTATTTGTATGGTAGTCGGTTTAGACTTCGAAGTGATCACACGGTCCTAAAGTATTTCCTCATTTAGTCAAATCTTACTCCTAAGCAGCATAGGTGGGTATCTACTTTGCAAAATTATGATTTTGACATCACTCATACGAGGGGCAAAGACAATATTGACTGATTCTCTTTCTCATATGTGGGCATGTAAAGTTTTAGCTATGAACAAGCTACGTAGTGAGTGACTGGATTGAAGAATTATAAAAAGACTATATTTTGGATGATGAGCTTAGCCATGTTTTTCAAAAATTACTATAAGGTCTCATAGAGGAAAACTCACATTATTAGCTTAAAAATGGCCTAATCTAGTTAAATGGCAAGATTGTTATTCCCTCTACTTGTTCTTTTATACAAAAAATTATGGAGAAGTTGCATTCTTTGCTTTTAGTTGGATATCTTGGAGTTTTTAAAACCTATGATAAGATTAGCAAAAGATTTTATTGGAAAGGACTATGGAAAGATGTTCAAGAATTTGTTATGCACTATGCCTTGTCAGAAAAATAAGGACAACATCCATAAGCCAGGTGGTTTGTTACAACCACCACCTATTTTTGAAGGACAAGTGGATGCATATTACCATACTTCATTACTAGTTTTTCTACTACCAAAAAGGGATGGAATAGTGTATATGTGGTGGTGGATAGACTCACAAAGTTAGTCCATTTTATTCCTACCAAGGCATAGTTCACTACTTCCTAGGTGACTAGGATTAGGATTTTAGATTACATGGATTACCACATGTGATTATTCATGACAAAGATTAAAAGTTTACGAGTAAATTTTGGTGAATGATATTTAGCTCCATGGGCACTAAATTGGCTCCTTCCATAGCCTATCATCCACAAACTGATGGATAGATAGAATGGGTAAACAAGTGGTTGGAGACTTACTTTTGCCATTTCTGTCATGATGTGCAACATACATTGAATACTTGGTTGGACTTAGCTGAGTTTACCCACATTAACTCCACTCATGCTAGTATTGGAGTTTCACCCTTTGAGGCTATGTATAGTTGTAAGGTGCCCTTAGCCACAGTCATTTTCAATGAGAAAATCAATCCTCATGGGAAAGAAGAATTGAAAAGAATGTAGACCTTTCTTTAGTAGTGTAAGATGAATCTTAGGAAGGCCCAAGTGTAAGATGAGTCTTAGGAAGGCCCAAGTTCAAATGAAGATGTATGTAGATGAGAAGAGATGATCCTTAGAGTTCCAAGAATGAGAATTGGTTTTTTTGAAAGTGCCCAAGTCTCGTTACTCTACCTTGAAGGATGGATCTAGTAACAAGCTTGCTCACACATTTTATGGACCCTACAGGATCTTGAAGCACATTGGAGACTTGCCACACTCCTATCATGGGTTATATAAGATAGTCAAAAGAGTGGTTGACTTTGCTTAGCATCTCCAACTCCCTCCCTCCACTAAGATTCATGATGCTTATCATGTGGGCCATCTAAACCCTTTTATTGGGTCCCCAAAACATTGTGTAGAAGCTACCACCCATAGATGAAGAGGGTATTATTCACTACACTCTTGAGGCAATCATTAGACAAAGAGGAAAAAATCTTAGAACTCGGTCAATCCATGAATATCCAATTAAATGGTAGGGTTTACCCTTGGAAGAAGATTCTTGGATACTAACAACTATTTAGAAAGAGTTTCTCTATCTCAAAGAAGATGCAATGTAGATTATTTTGGCCTAGTTTGGACTACAAACAACTTGCAAATAGCACACTATTTTGGAACAATCTTTACTCTCCATTAATGACAGCCAACTATAACTTATATGGTATGAGAGTACACTTCATGACTTCATTTTGAGGTGTCACATGTCTCATTCGGAGCCACCCATAGAAATTTATGACTGATTCTCTATAGCAAACATGTTTTGGATAGCATGCTATCCACTATTTGTAAGACCCTAATTGTCAAGAATTGGTGGCCAAACTCATACATCACCAACTCTAACATGATGTTCGCATCACATACACATCTGTGCACCCCAATAATGCATGACATTGAGAATGCAAATAGATCTGACAATACAAACGGTGGGTGAGAAGTTAGTGGACAATAATAATTCTACAGTAAGGAAATTCTACATGGAGAATTTCATGATTGGAAAAGGGTATTGGGAACTTATTAAAGGGTTGAAGCTGAACCCAACCTTCCGTAGAAGGATCCAATTACTAAACAGCTAAGAGCACATTGTGCTTTGGCTCGAAAGAGCTCACAAAGTCCTGCATTGGCTCTTGCTATGCATTTCACATGCCATGGTAATACAGATTATGAATTGCAAGACATCGAAAGATGCATGGAATGTCCTAACGAGATATTACAGTATTACTACCAATGCAAGAAAAATACAACTGAAACAAAATTCCAATACCATGGATAGGAAAATATGCTCCATTCAGGAGCATGTAACATAGATAAAAACCATTGTTGATCAATTGGCAACTATCGGAATTGAAGTAGATGATGAGACTTTTGCTGCAATGACCCTGAATGGCCTTGAAACTGAATACAAGTCATTTGACATGTCTATATCAGTGAGATTTGAGATGCCCAACTTTAATGAGATAGTCTCATTGCCCATACATGAAGAGGTTAAGCTAGGTTTAGCTACTGGCTCAAGTATCTTGAAAGGAAATGATGCAATATTTTATTCAAATCAGAGAGGTCATGGCAATAGAGGGGGTCCTTTCATGGTCAAGGGACTCAACAAAATGCATCTCAATATGAAAAATCACCAAGGATATAATGCAAGAGGTGGTGGATACTCCTGAGTGAGGAGGAGATCCAACTCTAAAAGCAGAGGATCTTGGTAGTCACAAATTATGCATAGCAATGCAAACAAGGATAAGGACTGTCACTACTATGGGAAGTATGGATACATTGCTAAAGAATGCTAGAAGAAGCAAGCAAATCAAAGAAGCATGCAACAAAGTGACTATGCCTTATCCAGTCATGTAGAGCATAACTATGGTGATAGGTTATTTATGACTTATGTACGGAACAAGGTTACTCAATAAGAAAAGTTAGATGACTTATGGTATATTGATTCAGGAGCATCAAACCATATGACACCACATGGGAAGTGGTTTGTGAAATGAAAGCAATAACAAATGGCTATGTTTGCATAAGAGATGACACTCAGCATGACATAGCTCATATAGGAGTGTTCCATTGGTTATGGTTGATGGTAAGACGAAGAATTATATGATGTTTCAAAAAATTTGTTATCTATTGGCCAAATGGCTAAACAAAACATGTAGGTACGGTTTAACAAAGATTGATGTTTTATAGAGGAACATGGCAAAGGTTACAAGCTTATTGTATTGATGCCCAGATGCATTGGCACATGTTTACTATGATTTGAAGGTGTCTTGAGCTGAGAATACTTTGATTTGTGTAGAGTTTACATTGTTGGTTATTATAGACTATTGTTTGTCACACTAGGTGTTGAGACATGCCTACATGTCCACAGTGCAATCAATGCTATCTACATGCAATGTTTCTACCCCTACATGTTATGACATATGTTTGGAGATGTTTGACATGTTTGTGAGTTGGAATACCTTAGTTAATGCATAGATTTTACCACTATAAACTCTTGGACTAAGCTATCCTCTTTGAGGAGCAGTAGACTTATACTAGACTTAAAGTTTTTGGGATTGTCATTTGTAAACTAATGTCTAGAACATGTTTAGATGAGCTGGATTGAACTTGTTGCAAGGTATCAATAGATGTACATGTGTTTCTTGGATGTTATACAAGAATCTTGATCAATGAAAGATTAATTTGGTTTGCAAGGAGTCAGGCGCACTGACTATTTGAATATTGCAGCAAATACATAGAGCTATAAACATGGCAAATGCAAATAGATTCGACAAGATTACATAAATAGTGGGTGAGAAGTTGGACAATAATAATTCTATAGTAGGGAAATTACGCATGGAGAATTTCATGATTGGAAAAGGGTATTGGGACCTTATTATAGGTGTTGAATTGAACCCAACCATCCATAGAAGAATCCAATTACTAAACAGCTAAGAGCACATCGTGCTTGGCTAGAAAGAGCTCGTAGAGTCTTGCATTGGCTCTTGCTATGTTTTTCACATGCCATGGTAATGTAGATTATGAATTGCAAGACATCAAAAGATGCATGGAATATCTTAATGAGATATTACAATATTACTACCAATGCAAGAAAAATACAATTGAAACAAAATTCCAATACCATGGATAGGAAAGGATGCTCCATTTAGGAGCATGTAACATAGATAAAAACCATTGTTGATCAATTGACAACTATCAGAACTGAAGTAGAGGATGAGGATTTTGTTGCAATGACCCTGAATGGCCTTGAAACTCAATAAAAGTCATTTGACATGTCTATATCAGTGATATTTGAGATGCCCAACTTTAATGAGCTAGTCGCATTGCCGATACATAAAGAGGTTAAGCTAGGTTTAGCTACTAGCTCAAGTATCTTGAAAGGAAAAGATGCAATATTTTATTCAAATTAGAGAGGTCATGGCAATAGAGGGAGTCCTTTCATGGTCAAGGGAATCAACAAAATGCATCTCAAAATATGCAAAATCAACAAGGACATAATGTGAGAGGTTGTGAATACTCCTGAGTGAGGGGGAGATCCAACTCTAAAAGGAGAGGATTTGGTAGTCATAGACTATGCATAACAATGCAAACAAGGATAAGGACTGTCACTACTATGGCAAGTAAGGATACATTGCTAAAGAATGTTGGAAGAAGTTAGCAAATCAAAGAATCAAGCAACAAAGTGACTATGCCTTATCCAGTCATGCGGAGCATAACTGTGGTGATAGGTTATTTATAACTTATGTACGCAACAAGGTTACTCAATAAGAAAAGTTAGGTGACATATGGTATATTGATTTAGGATCATCAAATCATATGACACCACATGGGAAGTGGTTTGATGAAATGAAAGCAATAACAAATGGCTATGTATGCATAAGAGATGACACTCAGCATGACATAGCTCATACAACAGTGTTCCATTGGTTATGCCTGATGGTAAGAAGAAGAAATTGATGTTTTGCATGTTTCTTCAATCACAAAAAAATTGTTATCTATTGGCCAGATGGCTGAACAACACCTGTAAGTATGATTTAACAAAGATGGATGTTTTATAGAGGAACATGGCAGAGGTTACAAGCTTATTGCAAAGGAAAATGACATAGGAGAATGTTTACTTTGGATACAAATATTCTTACTTGAAAGATACAATGTTTGCTCATGATGATGTAAGTGTCAAAGACATAGATATCTAGCATAAATGCATTGGACACATAAATGTACAAAGGCATAAAAATATACAGCAAAAGGATACTATTTCAAGATTGCCAAAGTTCAAATATGCTGATTTGGAATAGGTATGTTTAGCTTGTCAATTTGGGAAACAAGCCCAATTTCTATTTATAAGATATATATCGAACAACAATAGACCTTTACAACTTGTTCACTTGGATGTATGGGGACCCACTCATAATGTATCTCTTGGAGGGTCTAGGTATTCTAAGACATAAAGATGAGGTTCTTGATAGCTTTACAGATTTTAACCTTCATGCAAAGAAAGAGTTCAACCTGTTATATCTCATGCCTACGGTGGCGGTGAATATGTGTCAAATGAGTTTAACAGGTACTTAACTAAGCATGGGATTAGAAGATAGTTGATATGCAGCTATACTCCTTAGCAAAATGGAGAGGCTGAATGGAAAAATAGGTCATTATGGAAGCAACCAAGGCAATGATGAATGAGAAATATATACCACTTTCTTACTAAGCTAAAGCAATTCTTATTGTTGTTTCTATCATGAATTGGACACTCATAGTAGTTGGTATACATGAGAAGACACTCTTAAAAGTGTTTAACAGCATTGCATATGTGTATGTACCTAATGATAAACAAAAAAAGCTTGATCCAAAAGTAGTAAAGTCAGTCTTTATTGTTTACTCATAGGAACAAAAAGATTATAAGTTTTATGATTAGTCTACTCATGAGACTTTGATTAGTCGTGATGTGGTATTTGATGAGCTAGCATCATGGTATGGTTCTAAGCATGTAATAGTTCATGATGTTACTTCAAAATGCACATATGCTGAAAATGGGATGCAAGACACCACTAGTGCTAGTGGACCTACACTAATGTATCTACATTAGTGTGAGTCCTCGAACATGATGATTATGTAGTCATGATTCTCATTCCACTAACACAGATATGTCAGTGAGGGGGAGATTGGACATGGATAAAGGAAAAGAGAAGGCATTTGATGATGTAATAGGTCCTTGACATGGGGATATGATTCCACTGATAGCTTGGATAGTGAGTTTGGAATATATGCACTTGTTACACCTGGTGTTAAGTAGAGGCATGTATAGCTTCATGAGAGAGTGGAATCACATAGTGCACCATAGCTATGAAGATCACATAGAGACAGAAAACCTATTGACAGATTTATTTGCACTGGATACTCAACTAAACCTTATGCATACATGAAAAAAAGGCAATGAGTTACAAGGAACCCACGTCATTTGTAGAAGTAGTCAAAGATGAGAACTGGTGTAAAGCAATGGATAAAGAGTTTAATACTTTGCTAAAAAATGGAACTTGGGATTTAATCAAGCTACTTGAAGGCAAGATGTCTATTGGGTTGGATGCAAGTGGGTCTACAAAGTCAAAAGCAAATCAAATGGCTCACTTGAAAGGTACAAGGCCAGGTTAGTTGCAAAGGGTTATGCTCAAGAGTATGGGCTAGACTATGAAGAGATGTTTACTCTTGTTGCAAAGATGGCAACTATATAGACATTCATTGCATTGGTTGCATCCAAAAATTGGAACTTATATCAGATGGATGTAAAAAATGTGTTTTTGAATGGTGATTTGATGGAACAAGTCTACATGGATCAGTCGGAAGGATATATACAATCTGAATATCTATCTTGTGTTTAAAGATTGACGAAAGCACTGTATGGATTAAATCATGTACCACAGCATGGAATGCTAAAATCAGCTCGTACTCACAAAGATACAGATTTCAAATGGATAAAGATGATCAATAGCTTGTTCACCAAGAAGAGAGAAAGGCTATGTGATTTTGGTAGTTTATGTAGATGACTTGGTCATTACAAGTGATGATACATATGGGATTGATGAGATCAAATCTATGCCGCCGAAAGAGTTTCAAATAAAAGATCTGAGAGAGTTGAGATTTTTCCTTGGTATTGAAGTCATATGTACACCTCAAGGAACATGGATGTTATAAAAGTAGTATACACATAATATGCTAGAAAAGTATGGTATGTTGGAGTGCAAGCCCATGGATACTCCATTAGAATATAATGTCAAGTTGACAATTGATACAGAAAATGAGATTGAAAATGTAATCATGTGTAGATAGATGGTTGGTTTATCTTACCATCACTAGACCTAATCTCACTTATTTAGTTGGGTTGATTAGTTAGTTCATGCAAAGGCCAAGGAAACCTCATTTAGATGTAGTGAGAAGGATTATGAGGTATGTGAAGGCTACATTATAGTATGGATTTTTTATGAGTATGGTAAACCTCTTGAGCTTACAGGTTATAGTGATGTAGATCGGGTTGGACGTGCATGCGACAAAATATCGACAAGTGGGTATGCATTTGGTCTTGGTAGCAACATGATTAGTTGGAGTAGTAAAAAGCAACCTAAAGTGGCTCTCTCTAGTACTGAAGCAAAATACAGAGGTGCAACCTTAGCTGCATGTGAAGCTGTTTGGTTGGTTAAGATGTTAGATGACTTAGGAGTACATGTGGATAAACCAATCAAGCTATACCATGACAACATGAGTAGTGTACTTCTAGCAAGTAATCATGTTTATTATGCTAGATTGAAGCACATAGAAGTGGATTGTCATTTCATCAAGGAAATGGTACTTGGAGGCAAGAAAGACCTTATCCATGTGAAGGCAGAAGACCAAGTATTGGGCATCTTTACCAAATCACTTGGTAAAGATAAGTTTACTCATTTCAGATTGTAACTTGGGATATAGCAAATCACTTGAGCTTGAGGGGGAGTATGAAGAATTAAGCTCATCTATATGACTACTTGTCTAGCTGTAGAATAGCTAGATGTCATGTGTACCTCAATAAATGAGTCAGGATCTAAATCTAGTTAGGAGTATGGTTAGGTTAGCATTATGTTTGTTGAGATGTTTGCAATCACACCTAACTCAGTCTCTTTGTATGAGGTAGTTTTGGGCTTAGGACATGTAAGCAGATTAAATCCCATAGGAACAGAGAGGGAGACTGCTACCTATCTAGCAATTATAAAGCATTATACTTGACTATCACTTTTTCATATATGATGAATGCAATATCATGATGCTTTCCTATTTCAGTTAGTGTCTTGGTCATTGTAAATCTTATGCACAAGATTGTGTTTATGAGTCCAAGTCTCAATCTTGGAACCTAATTCACTTGTGTAACAGGTCAAGTCTTTGTCTATGTCATCATGAGTTTAATCTCCATCTTCCATCCACCATAGGTTCTGCCATGCTCTAGATCCTGCATTTTTTGACAATGTTTTGACTCTATTGTAGTTATATGTAGTTATTTGTGTTACTCAATGAATAATAGGAAATAATACTGAGAGCACTCTGCTATCTAAGATTGCCTCTCTCTGTGTCTCTCTCTTTCTCCCTCTGCATCTTGAACATAACTTACTTTAGATCATGATAAGATGGAATGAGGATCTATCCATATAACCATTAAAAATAAAGAAGTAGATCGTGAATGTCCAATCATTTCAATATTGGCAAGTTATGTAGCTAAATCATTTGAAATTTGGATTTGTTGTTTTAAATATCCAATGAAGACCATAACTAAATACTAAATTGACAAAGAGAAAAACCATAGATATGTGTAGATAAAAAGAAGTAGTATCCACTAAACTATAAACAAATTTAATTTAGAAAACTAAACTCTTATAGGTGACTTTCAAGTATTATCTTTAGGATGCTTTGAACTATACTAGGTATAGATTATTGCAAAGTGGACCATGTGGGGAATCAAAATTCTCAAATATTAAATACAAAACAACATTATGAACTATAAAACGATGAAAAAAACTAACAAAATCACAAAGAAGAAGAGAAAACACATGATAGGGCCCAATCTTCCCCATGACAAAAGCTATGGTTTGCCATCCTATGTTATGTAATGTTAATTATATAGCTATTTACATTCATATTATATGTTTGAATTCAAAGAAAACACAAATATCAATCAAACTACAGAGTGTTATGGACTAAGAGGTTTCTTGTAGCTTACTGCAGTTGATGCAAAAAAGTCTGTGTATTAAATCATGACATTTTGACATCATTATCATATCTAGAACATGCAAAACCCCCCAAAGTTACTCTCAAAGCTCTGAGTTCTAACTCTAGATTAGGGAGAAACAAAAAAACTAAGTTTTTACCATGTTCTCCTATTTTGCATGTGATTCTCCTACTTTTACAAAGAAAACTAGGAAAGCTTGAACTGTATAGAGAAAATAACAAAGTATTTCATAAAGAAAGCTTATTTTAATAAAATCATATATTAAATCTAACACATTAATTTGGTTATACTAAATAAACAAATAAATAATAAAAAACAATGATTTAGTTAAAATTATCACTAAAGAAGGTTAAACTTGTAATTAATAAATAAAATAATAATAATATAATGTAAATACATATTATTTGTATACTATGATTACTATATACATTCATTTAAAAATTATTTATACTCAATAATTCTTCAAAAATATTAATTTACCTAATTGTACACAATAATCTACTCACCATAACACTAAACATATTAGTTCTTTACCATCTATTTACCAAGCACAATGCGACCAATATCACACAAGCTAGAGGCAGATCACCAAAGTTAGCAAGTCATTTTTTAGTTCCAGGCCATTTTTGAAGGTATCTTTTTTAAAAGAGTGGCGATAAAAGTTAGAGACAACCAAGAAGACGTTTACTTTTGAAAGTAGGGTTTTCACTTTACTTTTGAGGCTTTTCTTTGAGCTTTCATTGAGTGCGCAACAAAGATATCTACTTCTCTTCTTTGTCCTTTGCTTGCTATCAACAATGGCTTTGACTAGGATCTTCTTGGAATCTTATAGAAAAAATTTAGCACCATTCTTAAGACGTATAACTCAAGGTTTGGGACTAGCAATTCAACACAATGTGCATTGATCCTACATCTTATTTTTCTTCATCTTTAACAAATCATTATCTACTTGGCTTTCCTTACAATTGGACTTCATCTATAAGCCATTGATACCCAATGACAATGGTTCTTACTTTAACCTTTGCAACCATTTCAACATGAAGAGGTGATCTTCATTAAATCAAGCATTCCAAAGGCCATTGAACACTATGGTAGGCTATGTTCAAGCATAAGCTCTATGGGGATCCTATAATGCTTTCTCTATCCCAAATGATTTTGTTTTACTTTTTGATCAGCTAGTACACATATTTGTAACTGATCAAAAAAATGAGTCTAATCTCTATTGGAGAAACTTTAGAGCTTGGAGCTATAATTCTTACATACTTACCAACATTCAAATAGTTTGGCATCTCAGAAGGCTCGATCCTTGAGCTATTAGAAGGCACTACTCTACTCTATAATTCTTGCAGACTTAACTTATTAATATTTAGACATTTTGGTGTCTCAAAAGGCTTGGTCCTTGAGCTACTAGAAGCTTTAGCTTGCATATTTTCAACTTCCTTTGCATTAAGCTTTGCTTTTCTTCCTTGGCCTTGGCCATCTCCTCCTGTTTGCCCTTCTCTTTTAGCTTAGCAGCTTGATGCATGTTTCTTCTCTAGCCTTGGCCATAGCATGTACAGTAGATGGCATGCCATCATCCCAAGTATTATATCTAAGATGAGCAATTGCTGAATGTTTGTAACACCTTTTCCACCTACTAGCCTTGAATTTTGTTAAGAGAGTTCGAAGATTGTTGGCTAGTAAAATAAATGACATAGCAAGAGCTGCAAACTCAAGATATAGCATCTCAAAATAACCTTTTTCCCTTCTAGAATCTGTCTCACTTTAACAATTCTTTTAGATCATTATCATGAATCTTAAAAGGAATTTCTTCCATCACATTGCATTACAAAGCTTGAATTAAATGAGGTGAGAGAGTAAAAACTTCAACAAACTTGAAGAGGCTGAGAGGAATGGAAATAATCATTTAGTCATTGAGTAGAAGGACTCCTAGTTTAATGGCAGATGAGGCATTTCCATGCTCCAACTACAGATGAAGATGAAGACATTCCTATTTTGAATTTTCTTCTTGGAAGACAAATAAGAATTGGATTACACATAACTTGCACAATCCCACATTATAAATTGATGGCTATCACATTTTAAAATTATTACCTATTAAAAAATTACAAAATGACAAGTAAAGTCTATTTTCCATAACATGTATTAACTAAAACTAAGCAAATCTCTACTTTTATGCACATAAGAAGTAATATTTTAGAACCTCAATGGTCATATGCACTATTAGAACCGAAGGAATGGTACAAATACCAAGCCAAGAATTGAAGAATTGGCAACTAATTTACTTGATCATACTAAAAAACTTGGAAGAGCCCAAGAGAGAAAATGCATCTTCCTAGATCAATGATATGATGATCCATTCCTTGAAGAGTTTAGTTGTTTAACCCCCAACATGGAGGGTGACAAGAAAATTGGACTAATCCCTATCGCTAAACTAGTGTCTTAGAGACCTTACAAGATGTTTGTTTGAAAATCCATTAAGCTTAAGGGTCAACTAATATTTTTGATTAAATAAGGACTCATTGGTCCAAGTAACTTGCCTTAGGATGCATCAATTCTCTATTTGTTCACAAAAATCTAGAATTTCATTGTATTCATCATAATAAGTTACTATACTAATGACTCAAACATTCACTTGACTTGATTAGAACTAATAACTAATTTTTTTGTATATATACTTAAAATATTTATCTCATCATGCAACTCATGGCTTAAACTTTCACTTACCTTCATATAAGCATCCAAAATTTCCATATCTTATTAACAATGACTCAAGTATTATTTGAGATTTTTCCAATTTACAAGTCCTTTTTTCTACTAGCACAAGAATTTGTTGGGGATGAATGCACATGTACATACACATACATACCCAATATATGTTTTAGAAGAGAGATTATGGGAAGACAACAAAATATAGAAGCATTTATTAATAGATACTCCAAACAGTCCTAATTTTGAGTCATGAATACAACAAAAAAGAGTCATTTGACAAACATGGAAAATTCATATGCTACGTTTAAGGATTTCTTTACTTAATAGTATGCTAAATGAAATGATTTGATACTATTGACATGTATAAGGTGACATTGCTTTCACATCCCATAACACTACTTGATGTAACAAATTTTCATCGTAGTCCTATGCTTAATTGTGCAAAATGAGTTGACACATTGGAATCATAATGAATTGACACAAATTTTCATCCTAGCCCTTTGCTTAATTGTGCAAAATTATTTGACACATTTTAATCATAATGAATCAACTTAGAAGCTTCAACAAGCTACCACATGTAGACTTCCTATTTATATTACATCAACATGACACTGTAAATATTATATTATCAAATGTACTTATATTACATCAATGGTACATCATAAAGGCTATAGTCATAATAGAGTAGATCAAGTAGATGGGGAGTTAAGATGTTTTAAGAAAGTACAATATGTATCAATTAGGGCTTTATATAGTCCAAGATCCCCAAAGAAATAAATAACTACTAACACCTAAAATCCTTTAGAATGATGTGAGAATGCTCCACAATAGTAATAGGATCCCCCAACTAAGCCTTTTGTATTAAAAAACATAATTAAAGGATTTGTTGTTCAGATAAAAAGGTCATGATAGCATCATATCCACATATGAAGACGATATCTACATCATACTGCATTCCATTATGGATCAAAAGATAGTAACATAAACATGGTAGACTAGGTAAAAATGAAAATAATCCGAAACAAAACCATGTTAGGTTAAAATTAAAGCAACATGTGTGTCTATCTCTATGGTTTTACCATGTTATATCAATGGGACATTGTAAATATTATATTATCTTTACTACATTTTGAACATTATCAAATGTAGAAGATGCAAAGATGACTGTAATATTCACTTAGGTAAACAACACTATGTCCTTGTTCATGCAGCAACCAATGTAAAGAGTAAAATACCCCATGAGGTATATTCATTAGAAGACAAGATAATAACACTAAAGAAATTACAAATTGAAGTAAGAGTATGCATCGAATAGATAGGATCTCTTTGTGGAGAAAACTACAACAATTGTAAAAATACCAAACAATGATGTACTCATAGTGCCAACCTTACACTAAGGATATTTTTACTCTACTTTCTTTATTATAGAAATCAAGATTTTTTTCACTTAGTGGTTAGATCATTAAAGCATTCCAAAAGTATACATTTTATAATATTTTCAAACTCCACATTTTTTGTACCTAGTGGTTTGATTATTAATGCATTTCAAAAGCACACATGTTATAATCTTTGAAGTTGTCTTTTCAATCAGTATTCTCAAAGAATATGGTATCAAAATATTTCCTTGTGGTGAGATTAAACGGGAGAGAAGAATCAAGCATGTTAAGGAAAAAAACACCAAGGTGACATCAATCAACTTATGAATGCAAGTACACTTGTGGTAGATGAAAAAAAAAGGTAATACTATCTTTAGCTTTTGGGAAAATACATAGATATTTTGCTTTTGCCTTTTTCTTACATATGGAATATTCCTTTTTCTTCAGTACTAGTTGGAGATTTCAGATGAGGTAACTTCTTGGGAAGAGGTAAAGGATCAAGGATCCATGGTGGTTCTCTCAATGACTTGGGCATTACTTGGCCAATATTGATCCTTATATTTTGCTCATATTTTGGGTGTTGTCATGGCTACTCCACCTCCACAGCTAGATAATTCTTGGCATTTTCATCTTATGCTTTAGTAATAGATCAAGCCAAAAAAAAGAAGTTATAGAGGAAAGATGCTTGAGGAGGAAGAGAATACAAAGGCTCTCAAAAACTAGCTTTGTAAACCACTTCGGGGGGTCCACCTTATATAATATATAAGATACGATGTGAGTTCAAAAGAAAGGATAGTATATTTAGTAAAATTCATAGGACTACATTTACAAAAGGGGTTCTTAAATTATAATTTGAAAAATATTTGTAAGTTCACTAAAGTAAAAGGAGTCATGTTAAGGCCTTATAGCATGTAAAGAAAGGTTTTTTAAAATATCCTTTGAATGCATGGTATATAGATGATTTCTTATAGGTGGACCCCCTCGCTAAACCACTATCTTTTAAATACAATGGCTTTTCAAGGTTCACTATTCTTAGTTGTACTTTTTTAGTCTTTAAAATTATCTTCAATAAAAGCAATTAACTTAATCCACAAGGCATTGCTTTTAGTAACTCCACCATATCTTATGCTTTGAAAGAAATATGTATGTGTTGGTAGTAATATTTTTCCATGCCTTAACTACAATAAGTTGCTAGAGGGCCTTGCTCTTACATAAAATAAGGCCCATGAATGTGAAGAATGTGTTGCATAACAAAAAACAAAACAACAATGAGTTTATATAATTTGAACTTATGTTTCAAAAATGCAAAGATTAAACTATATATCTATCTTATGAAATAGAAAGTGATATCTTCTCCCCCTATCCTTCCTTGATTAAATAAAAAAGATTTGCATTTGAATGTATGCACTTTTTTGCATATAGGATGTCTTCTATTGCTGCCTAAGTATATATCAAGGTGTCTCCAAACCTCCATTCACCAAAATAGAACTTACGATTTGAGTTGACCATGTCTTTCATTATCTCATACAATGCTCTCCAATACTCCCACATTAGGTTTGCCTATTTTTCTTAATGATTTTCTAAAAATTGTTTGGCTTTTGAAGCTCCCATATAGAGACATATATTAAGACATCTCTTTTTTTGCTTGAAATTGTTGGATATTTTCGCATATAGAGACATATATTAAGGCATCTCTTGCTTTGCTTGAAATTATTAGATATTTTCTCAAGTGAACCTGACCCCCATGGAAAACTATTTTAGAGAGTAATGACTTATATTTATCAATGCATTCATCTGACAAAGATATTGGTTTGATTGAATATGCATAGCCAAGACACAATTTTAGAAGCTTATCAATTATTCTGATCTTTGTATGCAAAGTACACATATGAACATTCCTAAGAGAAATGGAAAGAATGGGATCCTATATATCTTAAATTTACTCAAATCTACAAATTCTGTAGTTGGGACACTTCTTGCTAATCACAAACCAATCCAACCTTTTGATCCCATACTCTCCATGTAATAAATACAATGATATTTTGCATTGGCTCCATTGCATATTCCAAGCATACATTTGATATAGCACCCATATGCCATTGTATATTGAAACCATAAGCCCCATCAATTACCAACATTTCTCCACTCCTTTGAGATTCCACGATATTAGGAGTACATACATGAGATAGTGACCATTTCAAGGTTTGATGATTTTCAATTAGTATTTAAGCTATCTACCAAATCTCCATCTTAGTTTGAATCTTATGCTCTGATTCTTGTCCCGTACCATTGTTGTACTCCAATGCCATATTCATGATGCAAATATTGAATCTTTCCAATTTTTGTACTTTCTAAATTTATGCTTCATCCAACTTTAGTACAAATTTTAAAAAATACCACCACATCTTGTATAATAAGTTTCTACATATGAACCATTGCAATTTGTGCTCTTTTGATATCCACCTAGATATTGTCAAATATGTTGTGTTAAAAGATAGTTTTTTTTTTTTCATAAGGGACCCCCAAAATATGTATATACTCCCCAAGACATGTGAAATCTTGAAATTCATTGTAGACCTAACAATTGAAATTGCAAGGGATTGAGGCAAACCAAATGCAATTATCCCATTAATCCAATATTCTTAAACCATAGTCCAAAGAAAGCACGATAACCTTTACATCTAATATCCATTGTCTCACACATCTCTACTATTTGATTTGGTTTTATCATACGTCTTGAGTCTTTAACTAAGTCTTTGAGAGTTTGGCCTCTCAAATCTATGTTTTTTAGTGATTTAAGAATTCTCAAAATGTATTTTTTATTCATGATTTAAAAAAATCTTGATTATCTCATTTTCTCATAATTAATGCCATATATTAGAGACATACTTCTTTATAATATTTGGCCTCCTTTTCTTTACCTCTTCACACAAGTCCATTATATTTTTTCGGTGGTCTTTTCCTCTCTTTGAATGTTATTAGAGTTCTCTTCAAGCACACTAATTTTTTGTAATGATCGATTAAGATTTTCTAAAATGTTACCCTTGCATATTCATCAACTCAAAAACAGTTTTTGGTGTAGTTACTAATGCTTCTCTCATTTCATGAATTTATGCTATGCATAAGATGCACAATTCAACCTCATTTAATATCCAAGCATTCCATCACAATAATCTCCAATGTATCTTATGAAGTCATGAACATTGAAAAATGGAGGAGGTTGATGGGTTGTTTGGATAAATATTTCTATCCATCCATAAATTTTATTTGCTTATTTTCTTGTGATCATAATATGTTTGCCTCATTCTTATTCAAAAATGGTTAATGATGTAAACTTCACGAAGATGAATAAATTGAATCTATTTGAGTAGTAAGCTTATAGTTGCATAGGGTTGCACCTATGTTACTTGAAGAGATATTGACAAAT
Organism: Lygodium microphyllum; assembly: GCF_053477565.2. NCBI lineage: Eukaryota > Viridiplantae > Streptophyta > Polypodiopsida > Schizaeales > Lygodiaceae > Lygodium > Lygodium microphyllum. The sequence continues at coordinate 20,955,002 of NC_141158.1, read as the reverse complement.
ATTTTTTGTGGAATAGAATCAACCAAGAAACAATATCATAGTGAAGGAAAAGGAGGGAAGAAAAAGAGAATGTCATATATACAAACATGATTTTGATTCAAAATCCTAAAAATAAAAGATTTTTGTAAGTTCCAAGAGAAAAAGGACTAAAGAGGTGACCCCTTTCAAAGATTAAAGAATGCAAGTTTTTAATGATTGGCCTTTTAAACGAACCATATATTCTCTCATTGATCATATATGAATAACCAAACTTAGAGGTTCCATTTTGATAAAACCTCAGCCAATTAGCAACTTAATCATTTTCTTACAAGTTCCCTTTTTGAAACCTTTTTTTCCCATGATGGTTTGTTCAACATTGTTTCCTCTAATTCAAGGGGAATCCCTTTGCCTTGTTTAGGTTGAAAAAATGTGGAATACCCCTCCCTCATTCCCCCATCACACTTTGAAGAAGACTCTAACATCTTGACCATTACTTGGTATAGTAACAAAGAGGAGGCCCTTTATTTGGATGCCTTCATTTCACTATGACATTTGGAAATTCTATTTTGGGACAAGAACAAAAAGACTTGAATTTTTGGGGCTTACATTATTGTAGTCTCTATCCAATAGAGATGCAACTTATATTACTTAGGGAGAAAGACCAATTAGCAATAACAAAAAAACATTCTAGGCGTGCTCAAGATGGGGTATTTTCCTTGTTCTAAACCATACACCTAGTGGTAACATTTTCAATTTAAACCTTTGAGGGAAATCAACGCCCTTCCCCATATGGTCTTTGTATGTCCTCTAAGGCTCACAAGAAATCCTTATTGGAAGGTCACTAATGTTCATTATCCACAATGTTGAGAAAATCTTGATTTGAAGGTCACTAAGGGAATCTATGATTCTCTTTTCAAATGGACACATGAATGCCATGCTTTTATTAGGGCATTATTAGTTTTTGCTTATTTCAAAGAGTTGATTCTTTTTGCCATGAAAAAATCATGTGCACATAGAAATAGTATTTTTCTTGTGAATTTGAGAAGAGATAACATTAAGATAATTGGTAAAGAGTCTACTTCTTCATAAATGGAATAGCATGAATTGCATAAGAGTTGTCTAGGTCCTTGAAATGAAGCCAAACATAGGTCACAATCCATGCTTGCTAGACCTAAACATATGCAAGCATATCAACATGCTCGATTCAATGTTCACCACTCTCTCACAGCCTCCTATACCATGAAAGAGTTTTCACTATGTAATATTGCAAGACTAGGCTAATCAATAATCTAATCTATGGTTGGTTAAGCATATGTCTATGAGCTTCAAATCTCTCACCGATTCCAATAGCCTTGTTTCCTTATAGCTCCATGATCCTCAATCCCCATAAGCTCTACGCATAAAAGATTGACCTCCGCAACCACTCCCTCCAAGACAAGCACTCCATGTGTGTGTGTGTGTCTCCCAATACAAAAATTTTAATGAAGAAAAAAAAGTAATAATCATGAAGGAAAAAATCTACTCCTGTTCCCTCAACAAGCGTAGGAGATGACTGTTCTCTTTTCTCACCCATTATGAAAGCTCAAGAGATGCAACAAAGGAGCTTGCAATAGTAGGAAGATAAGCCACACATGAATTCACAACCATTGGAACATTTCCTTTGACATTTTTTCCCACCTTAAATATAGATTGGGATTTTTACATGTGGGTAGGGATACTTACTCTTGGGTATTATGGTTAGATACTCAATTGTATATAACCTTAGGTTACTTGACCTATTAGGCATGTCTAGATTTAATTCCACTAGCTCACACACAAATGGCAACTTAATACACGTAGAAATTTAATTTCCAACTTGCATAGGAGTGAGCATGATGCTCTAAAATGATATTACCATGAATATTTAGTGATGTTCAAAATTACATTCAATTTCTTAAATTATCGTAGAGTACTTGACATCTTAATTTTATTTTTTCCCTTTTGGTATTTTGAAGTGTGTTCTCACTTGTGACTTTACTTTTTACATTTTATCACCTAGATATAGTCAAAGTACTTCTAGGCACCTCATTGTCATGTTATGATATTTTCTTTTTTGGTTGTCACTACTTTTAGTGATGATAAATGATTTATAGCTCTTAAGGTTTACTTTCAGTTGATTTACACTTATATAGTGTCCCTAGGCACTTTACACTTTGTATGTATCTTTACTTTTTTTCTTGTAATATTTCTAGCATAACTTGCTATTTTTAGTGTATCCTAATTTTTTACTTTTTTGAGGTGGAACCAAAATTTTCAGGATATGATCTTGTAGATCTCCTTATCTTAGTCCTTGTTTTCCTTTTATTTTTGATTCTAGCTTATGAACCCACTCCTTTTTAATTTTTTTGTAGCTAATCTTGAAAAGCAAGCACGCACGCACACACACACACACACACACACACACACACACACACACACACACACACACACACACACACACACACACACACACACACACACACACACACACACACACACACACAC